>NW_025880208.1:1132-20157 GCF_002878395.1 Capsicum annuum
GATTTTTATCATTTGAATTTATTTTCAAGATAAGCCTTAATTAAATCTGATATTTTGTAAAATAAATATTTAAGTAACAAATTATATAATCTCATATAACTGAACACGATAGTATATAATCGCTACTTAAAATGATAAAATCACGTAGGAAAAATATTTTAAGTTTTTTTTTATTTGGATGAAATAATTATTTTGGTTTATTAAAAACTGAAGAAACTCAAGATTAAATTTAGTCGTGGAGGGCAAAAATTAGGTGTCAACAGTTGCCCCCTCCCTTTGGGTAAGGTGGATATAAGTAACCCTGGGCAAAGGGAGGTTGACGTTCCTAATTTTTGTCCGACCATAGATTCGAATCTGAAAGATGTTGATTTTCGCACGAGTTTCATAGAGTCATGGCCGGACCTCGGTATTAGGTTTCCTACATATATCAGGTTACATGAGAACTCAGGCCACTTGTAGTTCATAGAGCTTGATTTAAAGCACGATTTTTAAAAAATTCACAAGTTATCTAGTTTTAGAGTGTTTGATGAAACCGAGAAACTAGGGAATAAAGGGATTAGCGGGGAGGTTGGAATGCAGTCAAGTTTTCTACATAGATCCCAGCCTACATATCCCCAAGATTTCAGGGAATCAGAGTGCTTGTAGTTCAACTCAATCGGTAGAAAAGATAGTCTTTTATTTCAGATCATCTTTGGCTCGGAATGAGTGACAAGTTGATCGAGTTATAGAAAAGAGGCTTGTAACCTCTTGACTATGAATGTGGGATCCTTCACATCCATTGTCAAGAACTTACCTGGACATAATTTCCAAAACTCTAAGTGTGTTGCAACCCGAATTTGAAAAAAAAGAAAAGGTTACCCTCGACATGAGTTTAAAAATATCCTGAAGGTGGAATATCCTGAATACCCATATGCCTTCTAACAGAGGTGTGGTTGGATGGTGGTGGTGATCATCCTTTAGCTCGCGTCCAAAGAGTTTGACGTCCCTCTTTAGACTATGTTCCATTTTGCTGCTAAGAAAGAGTTCCACGTTGTGCTGCATCCTACCTGAAGTCATCCGCACCTATGGTTTTTATTTGAGATTTTTATCCTCTCGGATGCTCTCAACAATGCTTCAGGCAAAAAGTGTTAGTGTTAAATATAATTCACGAAAGAGGTAAGTAATATTTTACCATATCTTCACGTGAGTTGTGGCCTGTAAAGCGAAGTCATCCTTTATTGTACCTGTTTGATGGGAAATAACTCGCAATAACAGACACAACAACCTCCTTGGTTGTTGTATAATTAGCTCACCTGTCGAGCGAATATGTTTTCAAAGTGGGGTGACCCTTTTGGTTACCTATATCACTTGTTGTATGTGGCATGATAACCTCTCCGGTTGTAGCCGATGATCGATTTATAAATTTTCCCTAAATTTTCAATCTTCAGATGATCTTGCGCATTATTTGATGTTGGATGCGAGGCGACTTACAGATATCCTTTGAATTTCTAGCTTTTAGGTAATCCTGCATATCATCCGACTTTGGATAAGAGATAACTTACAAATATCTCTCCAATCGCTAGCTTTCAAGTGTTCCTGCACATCATCCGACCTTAGATACAATATGACTTATAGATAATCCCTCAAATTGATCATCTTTGGATAATCCTGCACATAATCGATCTTGGATATGACACGGCTTATAAAGAACCCTTGGACGTATCAATTTGACAATCTTGCATATCCTTCGGTAAGGATTTAGTTGCGACTTACGGATAACCTTTGAACTATCAACTTTTGGGCGATCTTGTACACTATCCGGTTAGGATGTTATTATGGCTTATGGATGACCTACAGGCTATCAACTCATAGGTGATCTTGCACATTATCCTATTTCAAATAATATGACTTATAGATGACCTTCAAATTGTCAATTGCTAGGAAATCTTATATATCATTCATCCTTAGATAGCGACCTGAAGGCGTCCCTCCAAATCGTGTGCTCTTAATGTATTCAGATACTGATTCATGAAAAGATGATGATATCCTCGACACCAGCATTGTGTCTTGCGTGTCAACAGATATATTGAATGCTAATGATATCCTCGATGCCAGCGTTGTGTCTAGCATGTCGACAGATATATTGAATGCTGATGATATCATCGATGCCAGCGTTGTGTCTAGCGTGTCGATGAATATATTAGATGCTGATGATATCCTCTACGCCAGCGTTGTGTCTAGCGTATCGATAGATATATTGGATGCTAATGATATCCTTGACTCCAGCATTGTGTCTAACATGTCAACAGATATATTGGATGTTGATGATATCCTCTACGCCAGCGTTGTGTCTAACGTGTCGACAGATATTGAATGATGATGATATCCTCGATGCTAGCGTTGTGTCTAGTGCGTCAATAGATATTGAATGCTGATGATATCCTCGATGCCAGCGTTGTGTCTAGTGCGTCAACAGATATAGAATGCTGATGATATCCTCAACGCCAGCGTTGTGTCTAGCGCTTCAACAGATATGTAATGGCCTCTACGGAAATGATATGTGATGGCCTTTACGGCAATGATATGCAATGGCCATTGTAGCAGTGATAAAATAATTTTACCTGGCTTCATTTGTCAGTGTCCTTCTTTCTACATGTACCTATACTCAAGGTAGACGATTAGTAGACACAAAATCATTTTTACTAGTGACTATTTTTAGGAAACTTCTAAATACGATACGTGTAAAGAAGACAAAGTTCTTTTGTTTGTCGCCAACGATCTCAAGAAATATGATAGACAAATCAAAAGGTCCTCAATAAATGGGCATTAAACCTATTTTTAGGGCTGTCCTAAAATATCGTTCTTGGGCATTAATGATCTGTTGTGGCTCCCAATTTGCTCGGGGATTTTTGAAAGAGACTCTCATTTTGCGTATTGATCCTTGCATCCACAGAAAAATGATTAGTTGAATGAAATTACTCCATATTGACCTTCTTCGATCCTTGATTTGCTCCTTGCCATCTCTTGGGCATTCCACCATATTGAGACTTCCACCCTGACACTCTATCCCAAATGATGTCTAGGCAAGTACTAAGTAAGTGAGTCGTAAGATTTTTGAAAATAGTTTTAAATTTTGAAAATAATTTTGAAAACTTCTATAAAATTTTAGAAAATTTCTGCCAGTCATGTCATGTACTAGCTCAATGAACGTCTTCCTTGCGGTTCTGACTATATCCGATAGATGGTTTCCAAAACTCATGATTATTGTTGGAGAGTTTCTTCAAGTAGTTCTATCATAGCCAAAAATTGAGTCTACCCAGACTTTGTTACGGTTAGTGGTTTCCAAAGCTTTAACCTCTGGTGCTGGGGAATTTGGAATATGTTCCAGTATTTGGTGGAAATTTTGAGGTCTTCCTCAAAATTTCTTCCCCAGTTTAAACTTGTTTGAGATAATACCAATCTGAGTGGATCTGAAGTCTTTCCTGATCTTTATTCTCTTTGTTGGATGTCGATCTTCTCTTGTGAATTTTTGAGATTTCTTCTCGAAAAATCTGCCCAGTTTTCATTTCCTAGGGTTATATGACCGACCCGTTGGGGCGCCTACGTATTCCGTTGAAGTAGCAATCAAGTCAAATGTAGTTCAGGCCTATGCTAGGGATATATATAGAAAAATCTAATGGGTTGACCGAAGCCAACATAGGCCGCCTACATATCCTATTCTTGGGAATTCAGGTCAAACGTAGTTCGTACATAAACTCATAATGGCCCTAAAATATCTTATCCATCTTACTAGGATATAAATAAGTACTTCGAAGGATCAAATATCCAATTTCCTTAGTTATTGCCTTCCTAGTTAACCACCTCGGTTTCCTCTAGATTAGGCTTCTTTGATTCTCGAACTCTTTGACTTTTCTGTCCACTCATTTAGTGCATTTTTCTTTAACATCTTGAGAATTGGCTCGCATATGACTGTTGATTGAGCGATGAATATTCTAATGTAATTCAAACGACCCAAAAAACTCATAACTTCTTTCTTGGTCCTCGACGGTAGCGAGTCTTGAATTGTCTTGATTTTGGATGGGTCTAGCTCGATCCCCCTTCTGCCGACTATGAACCCCAGCAACTTCCCTGATGGCACACCAAAAGCACACTTAGCAGGATTTAACTTCAAACTATACCTTCTTAATCTGTTGAAGAATTTCTCCAGATGAGTTAGATGATCCAAACTCTCGCGGGATTTGATAATTACATCATCTACGTACACCTCAATCTCCTTATGGATCATATCATGGAAAATCATCATCATTGCCCTCATATATGTCGTACCTGCACGTTCTTGAGACCAAACGGCATTACCCTGTAATGATAAACACCCCAGGGCATAATAAAAGTCATTTTTTCTGCATCTTCCTCATCTATCAGTATCTAATGATAGCCGACGAAACAATCAACGAATGACTGCATTTCATGTTTCACACAGTTATCGATGAGAATGTGGATGTTGGGCAATGGAAAATTATCTTTAGGACTGGTTCTGTTCAAGTCTCTATAGTTAACACAAATTCGAATCTTGCCGTCCTTCTTTGGAACAGGGACGATGTTGGCTAACCATGTCGGATATTTTGTGACCTCGACAACCTTAGACTGAATTTGTTTTGTCACTTCTTCCTTGATCTTTAGACTCAAATCTGGCTTGAATTTTCTCATTTTTTGCTTGACTGGATGAAACTCAGAATTTATCGGCAATTTATGTGACACAATGCTGGTGCTCAACCCTGGCATATCATCATAGGACCAAGCAAACACGTTGATATACCACTGCAACAGGTGGATGAGCTCTTCCCTTTGTGGCACCACGAGGTGGACACTGATACTGGTCTTTTTGATTTCATCGTGATCTCCTAAGTTGACTGTTTCAGTTTCTTCCAGATTGGGTTTTTCGCGATTCTCAAATTCCTCCATATCTTCAACTAACCGTTCCTCGTCATCGTCCTTCCAACCATCATTGTCCCCTTCATTTTGTTCGTTCAGGCATTGACATGACACAATATTGGCAGATTTTAAGCTACTGTTACTGTAATGTACAAACAAACTAAGTTAGATGATAAGAAAATAACAAAACATATGACTAGGAGCGTTTTAGAACTAATATAGTTTTCCAAATAAATGAAGGCCTTTTCATTGAAATTTGAGAAATAATTACAACACCATGGCTTGTGACTTGCACAAACACAAGCCCCCATTTTTGTTGAAAGTAGTAAGATACGAAATAAAGTTTTGAGATATAAAAGGTGGATCGCGGGGCCTCCTCCGGATCATCACCGATTTCAAAACTATTAGTAATTGCCCTTTCATCTTCCACGACGGGCGATGGGTTATAAGTGGAGTGAAGGTCCAATTTTGCAAAGCCTCTCCTGGCGCAATCTGCTTCACCCCGCTGGACTCTGGGAGATCTTCTGGTACAGCATTGCATCCTTCAAACAAATCTCCTATCCCATCCCCAAGACAATCATCATCTGAGATCTCTCGTACGGGAAATGACTGGAATAGGAGTGGAAAGGGCCTAAATAGACTCTTTTCTGGCTCATCCTCAACCCTATCTTTTCTGGTAGGATGATACCCTAACCCGTGCTTAGAGCTTCTCTCTGGGATCACAATAGGCTCAATAATTTCTTGTAAATTCTTTTCCAAGCCCCGACCAGGTTCGAACCCATTTCTTAACATCACAGTTGTAATTATTTTGTAGACAGAAGGCATTGATATTTTGGGTGTTGAATCTCTTTCCACAGCGTTTACAATTTCCACTATATAGAAACTGCTACCTTTTGGAACATCTTCAATCACTAGCACATAACCATTGGGACAGTCCACTCGACTTCCTTCTCCTTGGATGACTACTTCATGATCTTTCCAAATGAACTTCAATAATTGATGAAAGGGTGATGAAATTTCCTTTGCCCCATGTATCCATGGTCTTCCCAAAAGCAGGTTGTAGCTAGGATGGATATCCATAACATGAAACTTAGTCTTAAGCTCAGCAGGCCCCATTTGGATGTGCAAATCAATCTCTCCTATGGTATCTCTCTGCCCTCTATCGAATGCTCTCTCATTTACGTGGCTTTGATGAATTTTCCCCAGATCATAGCCTATTTGGACCAATGTGGAGAGGGGATAAATATTCACACCAGATCCGTCGTCTATTAATACCTGATTAATTGTATAATCTCGACAAATGACGGTGACATGCATGGCTTTGTTGTGCATTGCTCCTTCACACGGCAACTCTTCGTCACTGAATGATATGCGATGGTTCCCCACAACGTTCCCTATCATCGCATCCAAATTCTCAATGCTTATTCCTGTGGGAACATATGCTTCCTCCAAGACCTTCGACATAGCCTGTCGGTGGTGTTGCAAGCTCAATAATAGTGCCAAGATAGAGATTTGGGCTGGCGTTTTCTCTAAGTATTTGACAATTGAGTAATCCTTTGGTTGCATATGCCTCCAAAATTTCTCAGCCTCTCCTTCAGTGATTGGCCTTTTCTGTGAATCTTTCTTGTTGGTCAATTCCTCAGGGATGTAACATCGTCCTGATCGCGTCATCCCCTGGGCAATGATGGTTTGCACAATAAATTCCTTCTTTGGAGGGGAAGCGTACACTTGAGTCGGTGCATTCATCACTATAAATGGGGCTTTCTCACTGATACTTAAGGCAGCCATAACTTTCTCTATCTTTCCTACCTCTTCTGCCCTTTTGCGCTTTTCGGAGTTTACCTGGGTAATGGTCTTTCCAGATGCCCATTCGCCTTCTATTTCAATCATGTTAACTGTAGATCCCCCATGGTTGGGCAGTGGATTACTGCTAATATTTGGAGTAGGTGCCTGGAGCGTGATGACCTTTTGATCAATTAGATCTTAGATTCTGTGTTTCAAGATAAGACAGTCCTCGGTACTATGCCCTGCTGACCCTGAATGATAGGCATAATTTTGATTAGGATGATAAAATCGGGAGCTAGGATTGACAGGATTTGGCTGTACTGGTTGCAAATGACCAGCATTCTTCAATCTTTCAAATAATTGGGTGCGACTTTCAGCTAGTGAGGTGAAGTTTTGGGGAGGTTTATTTTTGTGGTTTGGACGTTGGGGGTTATACGGGCTTAGGTTTGTAGGAGGGGGTACTTGGTGGTAATTTGGAGGTGTTTGAAATTTGTTTGTCTATTTGGGGGAGTAGTTTGGAAATGAGACTGATAATTTGGAGGTGGAACTGGGTATTGGGGAAAGATATTTGGCTGTGGAGCTTTGTATGATGGTGGGATGTTTGGGAGTGGAGTTTGGTATTGGGGGTGGACGTAGAATGCGTGCGGAAGGTTAGGTAATGGCGGGGAAGATAAAATGTTTCTAGAGTTGAACCGCTGTTTCAATTTTGTAACAGAATTGGCAGAAACCTCACCTACCTCTTTCTTCTTCTTCTTAGAAAACATGGCAGTTCCAGATGATGTCGGGGTTTTGGCAATTTTTCCTGTCCGAATACCTTCCTCTAATGATTCTTCTATTTTTACCAAATCTGCAAAGGTCGCTCTGACAGCGGACACCATCCTGGTATAATATTCACCTTCTTGAGCGCGAGAGAACACGGATACCATTTTCTCCTCGGACATGGGGGGCTGCACTTTGGCAGCTTCTTTTCTCCAACGAAAAGCATAATCTCGAAAACTCTCAACGTTTTTTTGTTTAATCCGATCTAGTGAATACCGATCAGGGACTATTTCAATGTTGAATGCGAACCGGTCAAGGAAACTCTTGGCCAATGTCTTCCAACCAGTCTACCTTTTCTGCTCCTGAGACATGAACTACTCCAAGGCTTCACCATTCAAACTTCGACTGAATAGGTGCATTAATAACGCCTCATTTTTTACTATCCATACTAGTTGCTTGCAGTACCTTCTTAGATGGGCCATTGGATTTCCGGTACAGTCAAACATCTCAAACTTAGGGACCTTGTTTCCTTCTGGTAGATCTACTCCTGGGTGAACACACAAATCGTCATACACCAAACCGTCTTGGTCCTTGGCCCCGTGAGACTCTTTAATCCTCATGATCTCTTCTTGCATGGCTAGTAAGTTTCTTTGATGCTGGGCCCTCCATTCCTTCTCTTTCTCCTCGTAATGGTCCATCTCGGGGTTAGGAAGGGGTTCATAAATATCAGGGGATATGATGGCTTGAGGGGGATTTGGAAGGAAGGCTTGATTTTGTAGATGAAGGGAATTTGGTTGGTAAGTGGGGAGAACGTTTTGGAAATTGGGAAGGTTATGTGGGGCTTATAAGTAGTTTGGCAGAATATGAGAGGGAATTTGCGGATTTGGAAATGAATTTGATGGATTCAAAGGTAGGTTTGCCGTATTTTGTGGATTTGGGAGTAAATCTTGCGGATTTGGGAATGCGTTTTGTTGATTTGAGAATGTGTTTTGAGTATTTGGGAATAGATTTGAAGACGGGTTCTGCGGGGTTACGGATGGATTTTGTGGATGGTAGGCATCTGGATTATTTTCACGATTAGTGTTTTGGACAAATGGAGGAGCAGAGCCGAATGATACGTTAGTTGGTTGGTCCCCGAGAATAGGGGTACTGAGGGGAGGGATTTGGAGCAGAGTCCCGTGTCCCTCTGGAGCGGGGGCATTGACGGTGATGGCCAAGTTAGCCAAATCCCGAGTGCGATTTACTTCTTCCTGAAGCATTTCTAACTTTCTTGCAAGTTCCGCAATCATCTCATTTTGTTCCGCTATCACATTGTCCCGAATAGTCAGGCGCTTTCCTCGTCATTTCCTGTCATTTTTGAATGATGGTCAGGGGATGAGATTTTGTGCGCTTTCGATCGGGTGAAGTGGGGATGTTCTGCTAGCTTATATCAACATGAAGTAATTTCTATTATCTTTAAAGTAAAACAACTCAAAGGCAGATGTGTTAGTTTCCGTATGTGATAAGTAATGCAAAATATTTGACAGAAAATAACCATATAAAATTGTTTGAGTCCTAGACAAATTCATCCATAGGAGCATAGCGGATAAACTTGCCTTTGATCTAAACAAACACCATAAGCACACAAAACATTATAATAATGCGTATCCTAACTAGGGTGACCCTTTTTGAGCCAAGGGTTCAAGCCTAACGATTTATGAAGAAAGTATATGCTTCCCTAAAGTCAAACCATTATCCCCCAACTTATATAGACACGAAACGGGCATAAATGCGTACAAATGATAACAAAAGAGGGATACAATCTTTGGGGAAAATGGGAAATAACATGAAAAAGGATAAGTTCCCGCGTAGGGGAAATAGAAAAACTAGCTACTGGAGGCTCCTTCGTCTGCCTTTGCCTTCTTAGCTATGTCCACTTCTCATACTGGTGACATCCGTCGGCGCTCAAATTTTGCCTTAGATGCAACCTCCCAAATCGATTAATTTCTTGCATAACTTGCTTCAATTCTTCTTACGAAAGTAAGCAAATCAAGCTTTTTTCCGACCCCCAAAGGATAATGGATTGAATTAGACAGGCATACATTTTCTTCAACACATAAATATGGTTCATCTATAATTGACTCGGGGTCAATAGACATAGGGCAGGTATTCTAAAGGGCCCAATACCCCGCTCGGGTATTGGGTCGTCCTAGGCTCATGCCTAAAATAGGGTTTTGGTTTTGTTCTATCCTAGGTGTCTAGAGTGGGTTTGAACATTGATTCTCAAGCGGACAACTTGATTTTGAAAATACGAACAGCGTCAGATGACTCACGTGCTGATAAGCTGTTCATATTTCCAACACATTTTGGAATTGAACAACAGGGGCTGGGACATCCACGAAACCCCAAAACAGTTTATAAGATGCAGCAATATGTCATGAGATGCGATAATTAAACTTTACATAATCGGAACACATAAATAGTTAATCAAAAGACGAAATCAATCATTTGGTTAGAACCTAGTTAAAGATCCCCAGCAAAGACGCCATTTCGGTTTTGCGGAGAAATTTTGACTTTTGAAAGAGATTCGCCACTTAATTTTGAAAAGAAATTAAGAAACCTTTATAAAAGTTACTTCAAACGATTCAAAACAGGAAAATCGTTTTAAGTTAGAGATTCTAGATAAGCGGTTCCTATTAACGTTTTAGGAAGGTGTTACGCACCTAAAACGTCCGCTAACTTGCGGTTATTCGGACTGTTTGAAAATCGTCTTTTGATTAACTTCGAAAAGATTAATATGTTGAAATAGTGATTTGATTTTTTTCAAAAAAAAACACTTGTGTAAAATAGATTTAGGCGACTTAGTAGGGATTTTAACTTAGTCTAAACAAAACTAATAAACAAATAAACACATAAAAGGGGAAGGGAGGAGAAAGTAAAGGATTTAGGCCATTGGGCCCAAATCAACGAGACCTGTCCTAATCTAGTTGGGCTTCCAACCCATTTCACCTGTCCTAAACTATTTTTTGAGACTTTGGCTCGAGTCTTGCTCCACCTGTATTAAATACAACTTTGGCTTCGAGGCCGAAATGAATGAATAAATAAATGACTAAATGAATAAATAAAAAGAAGACAATAATAAAAATTGAGACTTTTCAAATCTCTTAGTGACCTCATCAAGTCTTTACACACACAAAGAGCACATATAATAATCCGGAGTAAGAAAATAAGAATAAAAGTTTAGCATTTCTAAAAGTGAAATATCGTTTCACAATCATACTATGCATGAGTCAAAAATATCCAAATAATTTTTTTTAGCCGCGAAAGTTCGAACTTTCTTATCATTTTGAAAATACAACATGCGAACAAAAAGGAATAAACATCTTGGATGAAAAATAAAGCTAGCACTTCATATCTTATATAAGGGTTTTGAAATCCATTAAAATAATTAGTAAGCAAATGACAAATTCTTGACTTAACTAATTACTATTTTTATTAAGGCGCAACAAATAATAATAACTATTTTTCCAACATAAAATAAACAACTTTACATGCTAAAAAAAATATATCTACCAACAATAAGTTTAAACAAGACATGGGTATTGTTTTTCAAGTAAAGATCTAAACTTTATCCAAAATAATCAAAGAATAAAGTAAAAAAAAAAAGAGAAACAATCAATAGTATCTATTCTTTTCAACATAAAGGAAACAACTTTACATGCTAAAAACAAATATATCTACCAGCAATTAGTTTAAACAAGACATGGGTATGTCTTTTCAAGTAAAGATCTAAACTTTATCCAAAATAATCAAAGAATAAGGCGAAAAGGTAAAACATTCAACATTAACTATTCTTTTAAACATAAAAAAAATAACTTTACATACTAAAAACAAATATATCTAACAACAATGAGTTTAAACAAAGCATAAATACATCTTTTAAGCAAAGATTAAAACTTTATCCAAAAAAATCAAAAAATAAAGGCAAAAAATGCACATACAACTATTGCTAGCTCATTTTTATATCATGAACATGAAAATAATTAGAATATCGATACCACAACGTCCTAGGGTCTTCAAGGCCATCTACAGCATACAATCCCAGCAAACAAAATTATATCTACTAACTACGAAGAAGACAAAAGATGAAGAACAAAATAATAATAAAAACTAAAATTAAAAAAAAAAGTGTGTTTACCTTTTGGGGGGCAGCAAAACAAGACTACGAGCTTCGTCGGAATCAACTACCACCAAAAAACGTCGCCGGCAACTCAAAAATTTTGAGTAGCCGACCAACTCTATGAAACAAAAATTTTTACTAAATAAAAATAACTATTTTGCTCAAAAGGATTTTTTCACCTTTCTAACCTCTGTTTTTTTCTTCCTTTTTTCCTCTTCTCTCTACCAAAGTAGTGGTAGTATTTATAGGAGAGAATGGGGTATTTTTTTTTCCCTTTTCCACCAATGTGGGAGAAAAGTATTTATAGGAAAGGATAGAGATTTATTTCTTGTCATCTACCAATGTGGGAGAAAAAATATTTAGGGGGGCTTTTGGAATGTAAACATTAAAGATGAGGTGAGGTGGAAGATAATGTGGTGGGAAATAGTACAATGTAGTACAATCTTTGAATTTCAAAATTGGAAAAGGACAAAGTTGGGGGGAATAGTACAATTTGAATTTATTTTTTGGTGGGAATTGGGTAAAAGTTATGAGAGTTCTTGAGAATTTTGAGGTTATTTAAAATATAGCCCAATTGGAATTTAAAATTTAGCCATATTTATTTATTTTGACCAAATTAAAAATTAATTGACGAATTGCATTGCAATTATGACCAATTTTCAATTATGGTCAAATCTAATAGATTGGCTAAATTAAATTAAAATTCGATACGAATTAATACCTTTTTTTTATCCCGAGCTTCTTGATTTAATAAAATGAATGCATATTTATCCAAATAAATTATTTTTGAGAATAAATTTTATTTAAATTAAGATTTTTATCATTTGAATTTATTTTCAAGATAAGCCTTAATTAAATCTGATATTTTGTAAAATAAATATTTAAGTAACAAATTATATAATCTCGTATAACTGAACACGATAGTATATAATCGCTAGTTAAAATGATAAAATCACGTAGGAAAAATATTTTAAGTTTTTTTTTTTATTTGGATGAAATAATTATTTTGGTTTATTAAAAACTGAAGAAACTCAAGATTAAATTTAGTCGTGGAGGGCAAAAATTAGGTGTCAACAGATATTATTTTTTGATTTCGAGAGCAAATCGGGTTTTTTTTGGACACTTGAACTGCACACGCCTTTCGATAAAAAATTGCCCATACTTCTTGCTTATTTTTTCAAACATAGCCTTGATGGGAAATTCTCTTTCATTGCCAAATAATGAATTCACTGATTCAGCTATGTTTGTGGTCATAATATTGTACCTATACAAAAGAATCACTTAGTACGACATTATACTAAACTTGTAACTCAAATAAGACATTAAATCCATAAGAATGTACCTATCTGCTGGACAGAATGCCCGGATCCATCTCTCGAAACTGACACGTACAAGAAATTCTGCTACCTTGGAATTCACATCCGTTATTTGATTGAAATGATCTAAAAATTTCTCTCTACTAAATGCTTTAGCTCCTCTATAAAAAAGAGTCATGACCCTTTCATTGTGATAGTTGATCTGAATGTTTTCTCCAAGATACCTGATGCAACAACCAAAGTAAGCTGAAGTGAAGAAATGTAAACCCATCTTTGGAATACTTGGATGCCTATCCGATACAAAACATAACTCTTCGGTATCTTCGACGCAGCTTTGCAGTTGTTCAAAAAAAATCCATAAGAGGCATCACATTCATTGTCGGCTACACAAAAAACAACAGGAAAGATATGATTCTCCGCATCCTGCGCCACCGCCGCTAGCAGAACTCCATTATACCTGCTCCTCAAGAAGGTACTGTCGACGGCTATGCCTTTTCTCAAATGTTAAAAACCTTGAATCCAAGCACCATAGAATACAAAAAAGTACTTGAACCTTCCATTTTAATCAAGATGCATACCGTCTTACTTTCGGGATTTGTGGACTCAATCATGTAACAGTAGCTATCCAGGACTGCATACCCATGCTCGTGTGTCCCCCTAACCAACTCTTTGGAAATCTCCATGGCAGTATATATCTTTGGAAATCTCCATGGATGTATATATCTTCTAATAACTGACCAGGACACCCAATTCCATAAGGAGTTGATTGGCCATAACCCTTGTTGAAGGGCCTTTGCCATCGAGGAAACTACTATTGAAATATTCACCGAGGACCTTTGCCGTGGCGTGAGGATTTTCGCCTGAGATGTGCTCCGAACCACATGTGTGATGCTTTTCATGTTTATGAATAACGAATCTATCAGAACTTGCGTACTTCACCGCTCTCAACCACCACTTGCAGTTTGAATTAGCACATTTGAAGCAAAAGACACTGCTCGAATTAATCACCTTCTTTATTCTGAAATCTTTTTTCAAGAAAGAAATAAACAAAGTGGTAGAAAGAAATAAACAAAGTGGTAGATAGTTCATTCTTGTCCTTGAATAACATTCCAATAAAAAAGTCGATCCCATCGTCTTGAAGATTTCCAGACTGTGTCAATTGAGAAGAACTGCACATCGTATTGGTCGCATCAATGGGCATAGGTGTTTGATCATCATCTGGAATATTCATGTCTAGATCATCCAACCTATCATCAAAGATATCTTATTGTTCTTCTTTTACATTCTGGTTCTCATTCTCTCTCGTCTTTTCAACCACGTACATCCTTAACACTGGCCTAGATGAATCACTAAGATAAGCATGCAACTGAACTTGATCGGTTATCTTAAAAGGCAGTACTCTCTAATTTTCAAAGAAGCTGTGCACGTAGCTGATGACGAGTTCTTTTGATTGACAATTCAGTCCATAATAACTGATAATTAAGTTCACAAAATCATTATATGAAACATCACTTTGGACTGTCATAGCTATCGTCTCTAGCATTTCACCCTCGTTCCAGTGCCATACATATCTATTGATCTTCTCGATCCATTGACCATGACAATCCACCCTTATTGTTATTGATCCCTCCATTAGTGGTACCGAAATAAAGTCATTTGTTAAGAAAAGTTAATAGTGATTTCATAGTGCCGTAAATGAATCCCAACAGATGTGTAATCAATCGCAACAGATTACTTACCTGTTGGGATTCATGTTACGCTGCTGAAGCTGATTTCAACAGACGAGTCATCTGTTGTAACAAGTGAATTATATGTTGCAAATGACTATATATCTATTGAGATTGAAGTTACAATACTGAGGCCCCTTTGAAGCTGATTCCAACAGATGAGTGACATGTTGCAACAGATAATTAACCTTTTGAGACAGATGACTTACCTGTTGCAATAGACGACGATCTATTGGAATCAAGGTTAGGTTCTATCACAATAGGTTATTAATATGTTGCAATAGATATTTACCGTCTGTTGGAATCAAGTTCGGATTCTTTTACAACAGGTTAATAATCTATTGCAATAGATATTTACCTACAACAGATAACATGTCTGTTGGAATCGAGTTCAGGTTTTGTTGCAACAGGTTAATAATCTGTTGCAATAGATATTTATCATATTGCACCAGATAACTAATCTGTTTAAACAGATAAATCATCTGTTGCAACAGATGACCCATCTGTTTGATTCATATTACGGCCTATAAAACCATAAACATGAATCCAACATATCAGTCTTTCATTGAAACAGATGTCTCATCAGTCACAACAGATGATTTATCTGTTTAAACAGATGGATCTTATGTTGGATTCGTGATCGGATTTTATCCATTGTTGGAAAAACAGCACAATAGCAGTTACCCAGATGAAAAATTCAACTAAAAATTATAATTTGACTTACCAAAGTATCTTGTGAATTAATGCCAAAGTGGAAAGTGATGTACGAAACAAAATTTAACCTAAGAAATTGGTCAAATAGCAACAGTAGCGGTAATAACAACAACAACAATGGTTGACAAGAAGAGGATGAAGATGATAGTGAAGTAGAAGATAATGATAATGAAGTAGAAGATGATGAATTAAGCAGCAGCAATAATGAACAACAAAAATCGCTAAGAGAGAGAAAACAACAATGGATGAGAAGAGAGATAAAGATGTTTTTTTCCCTTCATTTTTCGTTATATTAGAAAAACATTTGGATCAAAGTATAAATTTAAAAACTTTTGGGCTATTCTCAAACTTACCAAACTTTCTTAATCCATCATAAAGTAATTGTCACCTCTACTCAATTATTAAGACTTGTGTCACCTACACCTCATTTTAAAACTCTTTTGTCACCTACAGTTCAAAGCCTCAAGTTTCATGCAAGAGAAAAGTATTAATTAAGTAATAGTTAATAGGTTCCTGTATATTTTAAAAGCAAAAATGCCTTTCTTTCAAGAACCCAAAACGTAAAACTTAATGAATAATGAATTTGTCAAATTCATGTTCTTTGTAACTCAAAATTTTAAGTGATGCATTTGTTTCAAAACTAATTGAAACATAACTCTTTAAAATCTTTAACCGATGTATTTGTTTCAAAATTTATTGAAACATAAACTTAACAATCCCCCACTTGTTTCAAGAAATTTTATCTTTAAAAAAAATAAAATTCATTTGTGACATCAATCTAGCAACATGCATCAATAATAATGTCTTTTGGACTTGAACCATTAGCTAGTGAAGACTTTCTAAATCATTGACTACTTAGAGAAAAAATCTTAAACTAAGTGGTTCATTGAATGAAGTAGAAAAATACGCCACCGATATTGCTATGTCCGGTGAAAATCAAAATCCTTTGACACCTTACGGCCATGTGTCCCAAATCCTTTTAGCTAAGTGCTTTAAGATTTTTCTGTTAAAATCTTATTGAAGCGACCTCCACTTCACACTTAGTACAGTGAATTCATCAAGAGTAACTTTGAATACTCCGACTAAATAGTCTATGAATTTCATTAAGAGAAATTAATCTCATCCTCTTTTACAACAAAGTATCAGTAAATCTATCAAGAGTGTTCCTACATACTTCAATCGAAATTGGTGTATAGACTTATTAAGAGAATATAATATCACTCTTCTCTTTTGTAGGAATACTGTCAAATCTATCAAGAGTATTATTATTTACTCCAACCGAGATCGATCTTATAGATTTATCAAGAGAAAAAATTTCAACTTATGCACATATATTCATTCTCTAAGGAAAAAGAAAATTTTATTGATGTGCTTCACAATTGTAACTTTACTTGTTTTTCCCTTTGAATCTAAGATTACATCATTAGGTTGGGTTTCCATAAAGTACAATCAATCTTCAATAGACTTTATTCCCATCCCATTACAAGTTTGTACCATCAATTCCTTGCCTAACCCTTTAGACAAAGAATCTGCTAAATTGAGTTTGGACATTACACATTGAAGCGATATTATGCCATCCTCCAATAATCTTCTCACATAATTGTGTTTGAGACGAACTTGTCTTGACTTGCCATTATAAAAATCACTTGAAGCCCAAAATATAGCGGCTTTATTATCATAACATATAGTTAAATATGGTATTGGCTTACCCCATAAAGGAATATCTATCAGCATACTCTGTAGCCAATCAACTTCTTCTCCAGCAGAAGACATAGCGATATATTTTAACTCCATGGTTGAGTGAATAATACATGTCTGCTTCTTTGATCTCCAAGATATTTTTTAAAGTAAAAATTCAAGCAGTAATAGAGTTAGAGTTATTCGAATCAGAATTCCAAGTGGCATCACTGTAGCCTTCAAGAACTGCTGGAAAGGTAGAATAATGCAGGCCAATATTAATTGTGCCCTTCAGATACCTTAAAACACGAATTAAGGTATTCCAATGCTCAACTCTAGGGCTACCAGTAAACTTGCTCAAAATTCCTACTGCATAACCAATATCTGGCCTGGTACAATGCATGGCATACATAATACTCCCAACAATTTGAGAATATGTCAATTGATCAAGAATATCATCAGAGTTTTGCACTAGTTTGATGCCAGGATCAAATGGTGTAGGAAAATGCTTGTCGTCAAAATAACTAAACCTCTTTAGAACCTTCTCAATATAACTTGATTGAGTAAAAGTCAAACCATTTGCTGATCTTACAATTTTGATGCCTAAAATTACATCAGCTTCTCCAAGATCTTTCATTTCAAACTAAGAAGCAAGAAAATAGTTTGTTTCTTTAACTCTTTCGATATCAATTCCAAAGATCAACATGTCATCTACATAAAGACATATTATAACACCAGAATTTTCTTGAAATTTACTAAATATGCAGATATCTCTACCATTGATTAAGTAGCCATTACAAATCATAACTTTTCTAAAATTTTCATGACATTGCTTTGGAGCTTGTTTCAATCCATGAAGAGATTTATGAAGCCAACAAACTTTACGTTCTTGACCAGGAATGTCAAATCCTTCTGGTTGTTTCATGTAGAATTCTTCGTCTAGATCTCCATTCAGGAATGCAATCTTCACACCCATCTGATGAATCACAAGACCATGAATTACTGCTAGAGTAATCAAGAGACAAAAAGAGGTCATCCGAGCTACAGGTACAAAAGTATCAAAATAATCAATATCTTTCAATCGAGTAAAGCCTTTAGCTACCAAACGGGTTTTGTAATTATCTAAAGTAGCATCAAATTTTACTTTCTTCCTAAAAATTCATCAGTAACCAATTAATTCACATCTAGGAGGAAGATATGATAATATCTATGTATTATTAAACAGTATAGAATACATTTCACCATCAATGGATTCATGCCAAAATGAAGCATCATGTGAAGACATGGCTTTATCATTGCCTCGGCTTCGTTTATTGATGTTGGCCTTCATTACTTTCAATTTAGTCAAAAAAAATTTGATATGTTAAATTTTAATGTTCAATGTATCTTTGATATGCTTGTCAATTACAATGTTTAATTACTCATGTTATATTAATGATATATGAATTGAACAAATATTGGATTATAGATTATGCCTAAAAGAACAATTAAATTTGAGCTAAAATTAAAATAGGAGAAAATTTCAGAAACAACAACTATAGAGCCTTAATTGTAACTTTTATAGTAACAGTTTCATAATTACGAAAAATAGCAAATTGTATTTTATATTTAAGTAAACGGTTGCTATACAAATACATATACAACAAGATTTATTGCCCTTGTTTTAATCAAATTAGTTGAGTTAAATAAGGAATAATTATCTCATCTAATTAAATTCCCATAAATTACTCTTATTTAAATTAGTAGATTCCTTTTTCAAATCAAGCTCAAATATGAAGATTATTATTTTCATGATCTTCAAATTTTCAAAAATATCATTCTCTTATATCTCTAACTATTTTTTCTTGTTAGTTTTATTTTATTTTTTTTATTTTAATTTCTTTTTCTTTTCCATATTTTTCTTTCCACTTTATTTTCTCTCTTCTACTTCTCTTCTTTTTTAATTTTTTTTTTTGCTTTTATTTTTACACTTCTATT
>NW_025880209.1:0-2524 GCF_002878395.1 Capsicum annuum
GACACAGATTCGATTCTCAGATAATTTGTCATCAATATTCCCCTCTTCGGGAATGACCATATAAAATCTGCACCACTGCTAATGGATGGAAATTACCGAGAATTCACTCCATGCCAATTGGCAATTCATATACTTGAAGCTCACGGCTTTGTTCACATTTGGGTTCCCATAAATAAGTCTAGCTCTTAAAGCTGATGAGATTCCTATACCTGCATGCCATTGATAAATGTAGAGTAACCAGTAAATCCCAAAATATATAGTAAGTTATATTCTTAATTCCAGTCAATTCGAAGGCCATATGTACAAAACACTCATAGCAGTTAACCCATGTTTAACAGTTAACCATTTTCTAAATGTCACGTGAACAATAACCTTACAGCAGTCTATGCACAGGCAGGTTCAACAGAGTGCTGTTACCAATATGTGATGCCTATATTAACCTATTTATATCCTTGTTTCTACTGTACTTTATTATTATTAGTAGTTGTTATTGTTGTTTGTTGAGAGACAAACAATGGAAGTGCTGAATCAGCAGAAACAAACACAACAGGCTGAAAGTCAAGAACAGGTTTAGGTAACTTTGCAGGATGATAAAGAACAACAGTGGATACAATCACATTGATAAATTCAAGCACATACAGTTGAAATGAAAAACATGAACCTCACAGGATAAATTCAAGCGAATGCAGTTGAAAACAGACAGAAAAAGCATTCATGTATTACCACATAAGTGATGACTAGACCAGATACAGGGGAATGAAAGAAGGAAGAGTCCAACATAACTCCATTACTCTTTGCCTTTTTTTGTTTTGCTTTCCTTCTGTTTTGCATTTTTTTTTTCGACGTGCTGGTAAGCATAGTGACTCCCTGTCAAGAAAAGGTAGATTTTCAACTATTCAACTAAAAAAGTGCAGTTAAGTTGAAAAAAATAACATAATCACAAAAAAATACCAGTCCCACAAAGCTTAGCAATAGTTTTACGCTTCTCTTTCTTTGATAGTTCATCATGCTGCATAGTCGTCTCACAACCTGTACTTGCATCCTCCGGATCATTACCATTCACTTCATTGTTGGTATCATCCAACTCATTATCTTTCATCTTAGTGTTCAAATTATTAGTGGCATCCGGGATATCAATAGACATTGATACAGGCGATGGGTAAAGTTTGGAGCACTCTCAAAATATTGAGGCGGATAACCACCAAATATATTATCAAGTGCTGAAAGACTTGGATACCTTGATATTTGTGGAGTCTGTAGAGTCATATATGGCACAATCTCTGTATGTTGATATGTCATACCTGATGCCTGAGTGAACCAAAATCATGATTAGTTGTTGCTTGATCATCTTCTGAACCTATTTGGGAATTTTGCATTGCTTCATCCATTTCATTCATTTCATCAGGCACTTGGTCTTTCGCAATAGCACGTTCTCTTCTTCCAGTAATACCGCCTTTTCCTCGCCTATGAATAGGGGGACGTAACTGATCAGGTTGTACCTCATCTCTTCTATAATCGGCTGATACTTGAATCCTGTCGGCCTTATGGACATATCTCAAACAATCAGAACTTTGATCCCGCACCATCTTTCTAAAGATGTATAAGTCCTCATATGATGGCGTATCTCCAAGTGATTTAGCTTTATCAACCATCGAATGAATATGATGTGCCTGTGAATCAAAGTAAAAACATTTAACTGTAAAAGCATAAAAGAGATTAAAAAAAAAAGTTCCTACTCTTGAGGTTATGATTATTATTAACATATAGGTTATGATTATTATTAACATATATTAGATAAATAAAAATAAGACAAGCAAAGTTCTACTTACCATTGTCTCATATGCAGTTTAATTAGACCATAACCTTGTTGGCATTGAGGACGGGGATTAGGATTACCAATGAGAAGACGAGTAATACGTTTGAACCAAATAAGGTATGGGTCTTCATACCGAAGTGGTCCATGATTGACCGGTGCATTACAGATAAATTGTTCTCGCTCGTTTCAAAAAAGTAACCATTGTGCATGTTCTAACTCCCAGTTTGTATTTGGCCTTCCCCGACGATCATGCTAAAGTGGGTGGAATCAAACAGAAATGGAGTTGGAATCACTCGTTGCAATCCAAATTGCCTCATTACTCTATCAGGCAAGTGAACCTCTACCACATCCCAACAGAAGATTGAAACTTTAACACGCCACATGTCTCGTCCAACACGACAATAGTCAGGAAGACTCTCAATTAAGTCATCAGTATATGGTTCCTAGATAAATTACATGAAAAAGGAAAAAGCAAATGAGTTATATTGACAATCGACATAAAATCAAAGAAAAAAATTATACACAATCTACCTGATCTTCTGTCATAGAGTCAAGTGCATCCCTATAAAGTTTCAGCACATGCTTAGAAGTGTTAGTCCAACTAAAGTGTAAAAACCATCTAGTAGCATATGGACCCCTAGGCAAACCAGTAGGAAAAATATTTCTTGTACCTCTTTTTCCTACTATCTGTGGCCTAAGGACAGTGAT
>NW_025880209.1:2624-3780 GCF_002878395.1 Capsicum annuum
AAAAAAACTAAAAGAAATATCAATATAATTTGTACAATTATTAGAATTATTAGATATACCTGAAGTAGTAGTAGAAATCCGGCTATCTCATTTTGGGTACTTTGTGAGGCTTTACAAACAAAGCGATACAAGTACGCTAAAGTTGCACTACCCCAACTATAAGACCCAATTGCATTGACATCCTCGAGCATAGGTAGGTACATAAGCTTCAAATAAGCACCAGATGTATCTGCCATCATCATACCCCAATCAACCAAAACATGTAACACCTAGCCTTCTGATTGACTATTTCTTGGGTTGCTATGTCTGACAATTGTGGTTCACTTAGCAGGTGTGCTTTAAGCGCGGAGACCTTGAGGAAACTATTTTTAAAGTTCTGAAGAGATGGAAAAAAACCTAATAATCTTTAACAAATGTTTTGCCAATCTCTAATAGTTCTCGTCGTCTCAGTACCAAGTACCGGAGCACCATTCACGGGTAATCCATACAACACATCGACATCTTGCAAGGTGATAGTTGCTTCACCTGTTCTAAAGTGGAAAGTATGTGTTTCAGGACGCCACCGCTCAACTAATGAAGTGATCAAACTACGGTCGATAACAGACCTATTACATCTATAAACACCATACAATCCAGATAATTTAATCACTTCTAAAACTCGTGGATGGATAGGATATTTTTCTACGAGCTTGTAAAAACCTCCATCACTCTTTCTCGTATTAAGAGCCATATCAACACTTCCATCCCATATATCCCGTGACCTATGAGTGAGTTGTTCAGTTAATATAGATGGTTCAAGTGGCCCAGGATCCGACTTGTATGAACTACTACCAGCCATAAAAAAGGTACCTATACATAAGTAAATATTTTCACTATAATAAACAAATTAACCAGCCATAAAGGAAAAATTATTCTCTAAAAAAGTCTACAGATAATTCTTTCTCCTTTAAAAAATATCCTATCTCTTTGTCTACAAATAATTGTTCATAATTTTGAGCATAGTTGAATAAAATTCGAGAAATATAAAGTTTAAAATAGAGAGTGAAGTTGAGGCAAGGAGAACAGAGAGTATATTCATACCAAAACTTGAGGCTAGGGTTTCGCAACCTGAAACACGAACGATTAATTACTTCGATGAAAGAGATTGCACTGTCAA
>NW_025880210.1:0-2721 GCF_002878395.1 Capsicum annuum
AGGTCCACTGTCGTTGACCTGATCGGAACCACAAATAGGATTGAAAGGCAAATAGAGTATCATTACTTCCTTAGCAATATGGATTAATTGATTATTTTTTCTTGCCTTAGCATGCTTTCAACATTTTTTGGAGAAGATCAGATGCTTGCTGTAGTATGTGAATCTCGATAATTTTTAAGCTTGCCTCCAGCTTGCTGATTTTGTATTCAAGTTGGTCTTTGCTGTTTTCAAAGTTGGTCAAGAGTTCCTCATCTCTTGTGAGCTCGATCAGGGACATCACCTTTAAAGTTGTGGCATTCTAGAAGCCCTTCAGAACACTTTCTTCAGAAGCCTTAAAGGATACATGGAGGGTCGTTGTGTTTGTTTTAGGTTAAAATATGTTGATGCACATTGAAGATGTGGTCCTAATAGTTGAACAACACACTTTTATCGAGCGTTGCTCAATGCATCTTGCTCAACCAATTTGATAAATTAGTAAGCATGGAGTTACGTAGCGTGTGATCTAAACCGGCTCTACCAAGCCTATTAAATGTTACATAACTCCGAGGTCATTACCCTATAAAAATATGATTGAGTTAGTGCACAAATCAAACAAGCCTAATCCGTCAGCCTTTCTGATGATCGCTCTTCTCTAATATAGATGACAAGATATCTCCTATTCAAAAGTCTACACCATCACAAGACATTCTTCTCTAGACTTTTGCATAGCAGATATCTTGTCATCTATATTAGAGAAGAGCGATCATCAGAAAGGCTGACAAATTAAGCTTATTTGATTTGTGCACTAACTTGGGCATATTATTTTGATAGGGTAATAAGCTCAGAGTTACGTAATGTTTGATAGGCTTGGTAGAGTCAGTTTATATCACATGCTACATAACTCCATGTTTACTAATTTATCAAATTGGTTAAGCAAGATGCATGGAGCAGCGCTCGATAAAAGTGTGTTTTTCAACTGTTGGGACCACATCTTCAATGTGTATCAGCACATTTTGACCTAAAACAAACACAGCGACCTTCCATGTATCCTTTAAGGCTTTTGAAAAAAGTGTTATGAAGGGCTTCTAGAATGCCACAACTTTGAAGGTAGTGTTCCTGATCGAGCTTACAAGAGACGAGGAACTCCTTATCAACTTCGAAGACGAAAACGACCAGCTTGAATACAGAATCAGCAAGCTGGAGGCAAGCTTGAAAATTATCGGGATTCGCATACTACAGCAAGCATCTGATCTTCTCCAAGGAATGTTGAAAATATGCTAAGCCAAGAAAACACAATCAATTAATAATGCAAAGGAAGTAATAATACTCTATTTGCCTTTCAATCTCATTTGTGGTTCCGATCAGGTCAACGGCAGTGGACCTGACTGGAAACACAAACAAGAAGGCATGGGATTAAATTTAAAATTCAGAAATTGCCGTCTTTGCTTAGTTTTCATATTTTAACTATAGTTGTTGTTGGCGTAAGTTTTCTAGACTCGTTGAACATCATTTCAACCCTCGATGTCTGTGAGGCTGCTTTGTTGGTCTTTTTCTATTTTCTACCTAAGTGATAATCCCAACCACGCAGCTCCCTAGCAAAGTGTCCATCTGCATTATTTTTCTTTCAGAGACACAACAGAAGAAATTACATTACCGGATACACTTTTATATTTGCACTTAATTCAGATTTCGCATCTGTTAAGATAATTCCATCGGCCAGATTCGTTAGAAGTTACTTTCTACCCTATGTCTCTTCTTCAATTAGCTCTCAGATGATATAGTCTTCCATCAACCACCCTTTTTCCCTCTAAAGCATTCTTCCACCGCACCTTCTGGCATATAATCATCACCCCGAGCAAGCAACCCAACCATATAAATTTTGGCCAGGGCAATAAGTATATTGATTTTCCGTTCTTGTTAGATGTAGTGCTAAGCTTCGAAGGCCCTCTAAGGGTCCAATGCACCCTAAAAGTTAGTCCAATCACTATTGAATCTCTGCAGTAACGACAAATAATGATCTCTTCTCAAAACTTGACACACATAAACACGAGCAACAACCATCAGTAATTCATAACAGGGTATCTGCACCATCTTCATGAGGTCCTCAGCCTTATTAATTTCGAACCCATCAAACTTAATGGTACAATGCAAGATCTTGTTTGAATGATCAATACCTAATCAGTTAAAAACTGCATTCACAAAAATATTGTACTTTGTGTGTGTTATCCCGGTGACCTTATCTGTAATACATACTTAACTCCCACACATATGATAGTGGATTCATCTGCACGTACCTTATTCTTCCTAGTCCATCTATGACTTAAAATGAATAAACAGATGACTAGCTAGTTGCAACAGATGACACATCTGTTTATATTGTCAAACAATTGGAGACATCTGTTACGATAGTTGATCAACCTATTGCAAAAAATAAATAGATATATACATCTGTTGCAAAAGATTGCCAGTATGTTGTAAGTTATCTAACAGAAAAATATATTTTGCAACAGATTACCCATCTGTTAGATTTATTTTAAAGCAATTTTCTTTTCTTTCCGAGATACAATAATTTATAAATAGGTCCCTCCTTACAAAGATGGATTATCCAGATTCGTGTAAGAATATTCATATCGAGTCCTTGCGTGAACTTCAAAGGCAGACTTCAGAGTAAGGCTGCCGGATGAAAAATATCCGATTGACAATAATAATAATAGTAGTAATAATAATTAGGTAATGTTTTTT
>NW_025880210.1:2821-7619 GCF_002878395.1 Capsicum annuum
GCATGTATGTATTTTCCTCCTTTTGTATATCGGATCTACCCAAGGGATTCAAAATCTATGAACATTCATTTCATTTTGCTGTCGACTTTGAATTTTTAATTCTTATTTAGTATTTAATAATAATCATTCTGTTTATTCCTTGTTCTCAACATGTCGATGGTTGGTGGTAGGGATTGAGCAGCAATTTGTGTCTATAGAGGTTAATCTGCTACGATAGATCGATCATATGTTGCACCTGACGATTATTAATAAAAAAGGGTTATTGTTGTTATTTAGAGAATGAAAAGAAAAAGACATGACTTTTCGATTATTCAATATAAAAAATATTTTGTAAATAAATCATAAAAAAATAAATGCTAAACACAATTTATAACCACAATTTTAATAACTGATCGTGGCTTTTCACCTTTTTGTTTTTGAATTTATTTTTTAAAATCATTTATTATATAATAAAATGGTTATTATTTTATTAAGAAATTTGAAAAGGTGTTTTTTTTTTAATTTATAAATAAAAAAATAAGCAAATTTGGATTAATGATATAATGATAGTTATTTTTTTTTTAAAAAAAGTAGATTATATGTTGCAACAAATAAATTATCCGATACAATAGGTTCACTATTGTTGCAACAGATGATTTATCTGATGCAACCGATATCGAATCTGTCGTTACAACTCAATAAAATGGTTTTTGGAAAGAACTAATTAATAATAATAATCTGAAAAGAAATGACTTATCACAATATTTCTTAATTTAATTAAGTCATTACTTTTTACATTAATCAAAAATGTAATTAATAAATGGAGGTGAATAATTAGATTATATGTTGCAACAGATAGGTTATCTGATGCAACATATTTTATATTTGTTACAATAGATAATATATTTGTTGTCACAGATGTGTTATCTGATACAACAGATATAGAATTTGTTTCCACAACTCAATAAAAATGGTTCTTCGAAAGAACTAATTAATAATAATAATCTGAAAAGCCATGACTTATATCATAATATTTATTTTCTTAATTTAATCAAAAATATAATTAATGTATGGAGGTGAATAGTTGCGCCTTTTTGCCTCTCATTCAAATTTAATCCTCTATAAATAGGTCCCTCCTTACTCAATCGTTTATTCAACTACACTCTATTTATTTATTGCATCTCATCTTTCATATTACACTCTAGAAGATAAGGTTATGGTTGACCCAGCGTGGGACGTTGCTTTTCTGCATGACGCCGTGAATGAACTTCGGAATCAAGTTCACGACCTGCAATAGAAACTGGGAGTTAGAGTAAGAATGCTCCGCGAGATACGCAGGCTGAGGAGGGCCTTGCTACTTCCGGTTGAAGATTGACCGGCTGGCAATGATGATGATGATGATAATAATAATAATTAGATTATTATTTTTCTTTTAGTCTATTATATGTATTTTTATTTATTTTTGTTTAATAAATAAATTATGTTTAATCTTTGACGTTTTAATCCATATTTAATTTTTATTTTGTCTATTATCTTCTCAACAAACATGTCGACGATTCGATGTAAAAAGAAATAATTTAGAATCCAGTAGCAATTGTAAGATTTATCTGTTGGGTTTGTGACAGGGGTTGATGTGTTGTTCAAAACAGATTACTCATGTTGCAACAGATAAGAAGTCTGATGTAACAAATAAATAGTCTGTTTCAACAGATGACTAGTTTGTTGCTTTGTTTGGCTCTGACATTTTAATTCGTACTCCCCCCATCTCAAATTACCCATCCCAAATTGAGATGCCACATTGATTAAGAAAAATAATTAATAACATGTCTAGTTTACCATAACCCACTGATCAGTTGGTGGGACAGTAGACGTGTTTGAAATAACCATTGTTTGCTATTCAATCGAAATTTCATAAGAGAAGAAAGCTTTTAACGTCGGTCGGTGTATAGTCCCCCTATTAAATGATGTTTTCATTTTAATTTGAAGATAAAGTGATTAATGCAAAGCGTAAAACATGGATTTTTTAATCTTTTCTTGATTAATGAAAAAGATTAGTAAAATAAGAAATCAAATTAGGAAATTTGGGATGGGTAATTGAACTTAAGGAATAATTTTGAATTCAGCAGCAATAGGAAGAGTTGAAACATATTGGTTATCTGTTGGATTTGTGGCAGGGGTTGATTTGTGTTGTTTCAAACAGATTAATCATTCGTTGCAACAGATAATTAGTCTGGTGCAACAGATAAACATTCTGGTGAACAGATAATTAGTCTGGTGCAACAGATAAACATCCTGATACAATAGATAATACGTCTGATGCAATAAATAATACGTCTGATGCAACAGATAAACAGTCTAATGCAACAGATAAATCCCCTGATGCAACAGATTACTCATCTGATGCACCGGATGATTGATCTGTTTAAATTGTGGGCACTTATGTTGGATTCATGATCGTGGTTCTACCCATTGTTGGAAAAATAGAAGTGTACCTAGATGATAAATACGAATAAAAATTATAATTTCACTTACCAAAGTCACCTATGAAGTAATGCCAAAGTAGAAAGTGATGTAGTAAATAAAATTTGACCTAAGAAATTGGTCAGATCGCAGCAGTAGCGTTGTACCAACAACAACAATAAATAGTCGACAAGAAGAAGATAAAGATGATAATGAAGTAGAAGATGATGATAATGAAGCAGAAGATGATGAATAAAGCAGCAGAAACAGAAACAATGAACAACAAAAATCGCTAAGAGAGAGAAAACAACAGTGGATTAGAAGAGAGAGAAAGACGCATTTTTCCCTCCGTTTCCCGTTATTTTAGGTATACATTGGGATCAAAGTATAAATTTAAAAACTTGTGGGTTATTTTCAAACTTTCTCAACTTTCTTAATCCGTAATAAAGTAATTGTCACCTCCAACTAATAATTAATACTTGTGTCACCTACACCTCATTTTAAAACTCTTTTGTCACCTGTGGCCAAAACCCCCATCTTTCCTTTTACTTGTACTTTCTATGTTACGTTCTACGAATATATTCGAGGATTTAATATTATCATTATAACTTTAACAAACACGTAGATAAAACTTCGGATAATATACATGTAAATTTTTTTGAAGTAATCAACATGACATCCTACAACATATCATAACTAATTAACTATAGTGCTTTAATTAGTACTAACCAATGAATTAGAAATATAGGGTGTGTTTGGTATGAAGGAAAACATTTTCCATGGAAAATGTTTTCCTAGAAAATGTTTTCTTGGAAAACAAGTTGATTCTTACTTGTTTTCCTATGTTTGGTTGGTGGATGAAAAATATTTTTCGGAAAATATTTTATAGTGTTTGATTGGTGAATGAAAAAATATTTTTCGAAAAATATTTTATAGTGTTTGATTGGTGAATGAAAAAATATTTTTCAAAACATACATTCTAGTGTTTAGCTAAAGTGTAAAAATACATTTTAGAAAAATAATTTTTGATCTCAAAAAATACTTTTTTAGGGTGCGTTCGATATGAAGGAGGAAAAATATTTTCTAGAAAAATAAGTTATTTCTTACTTATATTCGTGTGATCGTTATGCAAATTAGATAAGTATATGTTTTCTAAAAGTATTTGCATATATTTAACAAAAATAATGAGAACGAATGGGATAAAAAGGGTGGGATAAGAAAAAAGCTTTGAATTTATTTTAAAATATAAATTTAAAATATTAATTTGTTTTAGAGAGGGGGTTGGTAGGTGGGGGTTGGGGTTGTCAAAATAGGTAATAAGGGTGAGGTAAGAAAATAATTTTAATTTTTTTAAGGGGTTGGGGGGCTAGTAGAGGGTGGGGGTAGGGGAGAAAGAGTGGGGTAAGAAAAAAATTTAAAATATTTTTTTTGAATGGGGAGTATTGGGGGGTGGGGGTCGGGGTGGGGGAGTGAGGGTGGGGTAAGGAAAAAATTGAAATTTTTAAAAAAATTAATTTTAAAAAATTAAATTTTTTTAAGGGGGGAGGGAGGAGGAGGAGTTTGGTAGGAGGTCGGATAAGGGAGATAAGAAAATAGTTTGGAGTTTTTAAAAAAATTTAATTTTTTTTTTGTAAGGGGGTAGGGGTTTGGGTTTTGGGTTTTGAATAAGGGGTGAGGTAAGAAAAAAATTTAAAACATTTTTTTAATAGGGGTGGTAGGGGTGGGATGGGGTGGGGGTGGGGGAGGGGGATTGAGGGTCGGAGTGGGGATGGATGATTTTGAGAGTTGTATGAATATTTCAACTTAAGAGTGAGGAAAGAGAGTTTTGGAAAATGTTTTTCTTACTTTTTGAAGGGAAGTCATTTTTCTTAGAATTGAGGAAAATAAGTTGATTTGGAAAATATTTTACTACTAGAAAACTGCTTAGTACCTCGGGATTTTACCTAGGGAATAATATTGCAGGAAATACATGCGGATTTACCTATGAAATTATTAAATTCGTGAATATTAAAACATATTACCTGCGAACTATATATTTGCAACAAATTTTGCAGGTAAATTTTGCGTCATATTGCGCAAATTTCGTACTTGCGACATTACCTGGAGAAATATATCGGCGAGCATTTTATCTCTAGGTAAATCCGCAGGTATATGGACAAATATATATATATTTTTTAAATCCATAAAAAATTCTCCACGTAATTTATCCTACGGATTTACTTAGAGATATTTGGGTGAAAATTTATGTAATGAATTTTATTACCTGGAAAATTATTTGGGGATTTTGTGCTGCGAATTTCGCTGGGAATTTATTCTTGGAGATTTACCTGCGAAATTATTACTTGCGACATTACCTAGG
>NW_025880211.1:0-774 GCF_002878395.1 Capsicum annuum
GATACTTAGTTACTTGAAAATGGTTAAGTGTAGAGACTTTAAAGGAGGTTTTTTATTTTTAATGTGGTTTTCTTTTAATACTTAGCAACTTTAAAATGGTTAAGTGTTGGGGCTTTAATTGGGAATTTGTGTTTAGAATGTGGTTTTATTTTGATTATTAGTCACTTGAAAATGGTTTAGTGTAGGGACTTAAAATGGAATTTTTTGTTTTGAATGTGGTTTGATTTTGATACTTAGTGACTTGAAAATGGTTCAGTGTAGGGACCTTAATGGGGGTATTCTTTGTTTTGAATGTGGTTTCGTTTTACAGTTAGTCTCTTGAAAATGGTTATGTGCGGGGAATTTAAAGGGGATATTTAGTTTAGAATGTGGTTAGGTTGGGGACTTAGTCATTTGAAAATTGTTAAGTGTAGGGACTTTAAAGGAGATTTTGAGTTTTGAATGTGGTTTGGTTTTGATACTTAGATACTTGAAAATGATTAAGTATAGGGACTTTAAAGGACATTTTTTGTTTTGAATGTTGTTTGGTTTTGATACTTAGTAAATTAAAAATGGTTAAGTGCAGGGACTTTAAAGGGAATTTTGTATTTTGAATATGGTTTGGTTTTGATACTGTCACTTGAAAATGGTTAAGTGTAGAGACTTCAAAAAAGATTTTTTGATTTGAATGTGGTTTGGTTTTGATACTTTGTCCAATGAAAATGGTTAAGTTTAGGGACTTTAAAGAGGAGTTTTTGTTTTGAATGTGGTTTTGTTTTAATACATAGTCACTTG
>NW_025880211.1:874-1883 GCF_002878395.1 Capsicum annuum
TTGATTGTTGACTTAGTTACTTGAAAATGGTTAAGTGTAGAGACTTTGAAGAGGTTTTTTTTATTTTAAATGTGGTTTTGTTTTGATATTAGTCACTTGAAAATGGTTAAGTGTAGGAACTTTAAAGGGAATTTTTTTGTTTTGAATGTTGTTTGGTTTTTATGCTAAGTAACTTTATAATGCTTAAGTGTTGGGAATTTAATGCAAATTTTGTTTTTTTAATGTTGGTTGGTTGGTGACTTTGTTATTTGAAAATATTTGAGGATGAGGACTTTATTGGGGATTTTTAGTTTTGAATGTGGTTTGGTTTTTGACTTTGTCACTTGAAAATTGTTAAGATTAGGGACTTTAAAGGGGATTTTTTTATTTTGAATGTGGTTTTTTTTTAATACTTAGTAACTTTAAAATGGTTAAGTGTAGGGACTTTAATGGGGAATTTGTGTTTAGAATGTGGTTTTATTTTGATACTTAGTCACTTGAACATGGTTTAGTGTAGGACTTAAAATGGGATTTTTTGTTTTGAATGTTGTTTGGTTTTGATACTTAGTCACTTGAACATGGTTAACTGTAGGCACTTAAAAAGGGATTTGTTGTTTTGAATATTGTTTGGTTTTGATAATTAATCACTTAAAAATTGTTAAGTGTAGGGACTTTAAAGGAGATTTTGTCTTTTGAATGTGGTTTGATTTTGATACTTAGTCGTTTGAAAATGGTTAAATGTTGGGACTTTAAATGGGATTTTTGATTTTGAATATGGTTCGGTATTGATTCTTAGTCACTTGAAAATAGTTATGTGTAGGGACTTTAATGATGATTTTTTGTGTTGAAAGAGGTTTGGTTGGTGACTTAGTTACTTAAAAATGATTAAGAATAGAGACTTTAAAGAGAATTCTATGTTTGAATGTCGTTTGGTCGGTGACTTAGTTACTTGTAAATGGTTAAGTGTAGGAACTTTAAATGAGATTTTTTATTTTTAATGTCGTTTTATTTTGATACTTAGTCATTTGAA
>NW_025880212.1:0-5457 GCF_002878395.1 Capsicum annuum
ACGTTCTCATACTGTCCTTCTTTACATACATATGATGTTCATTTAACCCTTTTTAGTTCATAATGCTTCCGTTTCTGTAATTCTATTTGTTTGTTATCTCTTCAAAATATAGAATAAGAGACCAATGAGTTCATCAAAAGTCCCGAAGCACTGATTCAATAAGGTCGGCTAAAGCTTCTGACTTTACTATTTTTGCACAACTTGATCAAAAGAATGGAAGATTTGGTTCAGGACTTTTAATTTTTTTTTGGATTAAGTATAGTTGGTTCCATGCTTGAAATCATTTGAAAACTTGCTTTATTTTGATTGCTTTGACACTTTAAAAGGATTTTTATTTAATTTGTTGTTAGTATTCAGATTGTTCCCTCTTCCTCTTTTACTTATTCACTATCAGTTACCCTTTCCCCTCAAATAGGTTAGGTTGGGACATTGAATCAGTGTGTGAGTAATGAATCTCTACATGTTACAAGATCCTTCTAATTTTTGTCGTTGGTCGAACTATAGTTGCATTTTTTGACAATTTTCATTATGTTTTCCTATTGTGCTTGAGTTCCTCATAATGATGCATATGCTTTTGGGTTCAGCAATAAGACTTGATAAATTAATTTAATATTCCCGTTGATTAAACGAATTAAACGAATTAGGTGTTTCGGAAGTTACTCCAAACGTTGCTCATGTTTCAAAATACAATGCTCGGAATCGTAGCGGATAAATATTTCCTTTTAGCTTGCTAGAATGAGTTGAATTTGAGTGAATTTTAAATCATTTATTTAGATTGCCAATTTTGAATCGCTATTAATTCATCTTCTATTAATATAGAATTCTTTGGTCGATACATACTTCTCTCTAAATTCTTGAATCATTTTTATATTTTGCGTGTTGGTTGCAAATATGGAACGAGTATTAATTTCTTGATCTCTTTCTTTGCATGAACCCTCTTGGGAGTCCAATTGGGCTCTTTTCTCTTGCATTACATAATGGGCCATTGAGGTCCATCCTCTAGAAGACTTTGAAAGCTGATCACATAGCATATGGACGCAAGGAGTTGAGAGAATGAAAACGGGTTAAAGTCTCATTCTTGAAGTGATGACGAGACCCAAGTCTCATTTCTATTTATTCATTTGTCGTCATTATTTATGGTTGTCGTATTTATTTATGTGTTTCTTTAATTATTTATTTCGGCCTCGAAGCCAAAGTTGTACTTAATGCAGGTGAAGCGAGACTCGAGCCAAGGGATCGAAAACTAGATTAGGATAGGTGAAACGGGTCAAAGGCCCAATTAGATTAGGACAGGTTTTGTTGGTTTGGGCCCAATGGCCTAAATCATTTACTTTCTCCTTCCTTTCCCCGTTTATGTGTTTACTTGTTTATTTAATTTGTGTAGACTTAGTTAAAATCCCTATTAAGTCGCCTAAAATTGTTTTACACAAATCCTTTCTAAAAACCAATCACTTTTCAACAAATTAATCTTTTAGAAGTTAATCAAAGACGATTTTCAAACAGTCCGGATAATCGCAAGTTAGCGGACGTTTTAGGTGCCTAACACTTTCCTAAAATATTAATAAGAACCGCTTACTCAGAATATCTTAACTTAAATGATTTTTCTATTTTGGATCGTTTGAAGTAACTCTCTAAAGGTTTCTTAATTCCTTTTCAAAATTAAGTGGCGACTCTCTTTCAAAAGTCAAAATTTCTCCGCAAAATAATAAGTTTGATCCTATCAATAGGAACAAACTTTGTAATACCAAGTTCTTAGCCAGCCACTTCAATGAGAGGATAAAGGAATAATCGAATATTAGAATTTTTGAGTTTCAGCTGCTTATTAAAAAGAAATTGGATTTACATGTTGGAAGAACAATGTGTAGGAGAGCAAAAATTAAGGTGATTGTAGAATTGATGGGTGACTATAATCTGGAATTTGAGAGAATTTTAGATTATAGAGATGAGTTGTTAAGATCAAATACAGGTAGTATATGTGTAATGAAGCTTCATGATGAAACACTTGAAGATTGTAGAAAATTGTTTTAAGGCTTCTACATATGTTTTGATGCAATGAAGAAGTCCTTCCTAGCTGGTTGTAGGAAGTGTATTGGTTTGGATAGATGTTTTTTAAAAGGAGTGACAAAAGGATAGTTATTAGTTGTTGTGTGTAAAGATGGTAACAATCAATGTTGCCACTGGCATGGGCAGTGGTTGAGATTAAAAACAAGACCACTTGGAGTTGATTTATTAGGATTGTAAAAGAAGATCTTCAACTTAAAGATGGGACAGATTTGATAGTGATAACAAACATGCAAAAGTTAAAAAATTGCTATTTTTATTTCTATTTTTGTTTTTGTTTATATTGTAAATGTTTTTGTTTATGTTTATGTTGTAACTGTTTTTGTTTTTATTTTTGTTATAGGGATTAGAAATTATTGTAACTGAATATTTACCAAATACTGAACATAGAATATGTGCAAGGAATGTCCTTACAAATTAGTCAAAAGATGCTATATGCAGAGGTGTTGAGAAGAAAAAATATTTTTGGAGGTGTGCAAGATCTACCTTTGAGGCTGAGCGGAGGGACAACGTTTGGTGGAGGGGGTGGGGGGGGGGGGGGGGGGGGGAGACATACTAGATAAGTTGATGTATTTTAATCGAGAGAGATGGAGCAAAGTTTACTTTAGCTTTGTAACAAAGTGTGATGTTGCAGACAACAACATGGCAAAATGTTTTAATGCATGGATTTTAGGAGCTAGGCACAAGATTATAATAACAATGTTAGAGGAGATAAGGGTAAAAATAATGAAAAGAGTGTGTCAGATGAGGGATTTTTGTGAAACTTAGATTAGTGACATTTCTTCAATGGCTATGAAAGTACGAAATGATAATACAATAAGGTCTATGAAGTGCAACATAGAATGAAATTCTGATATAGGGTATGAGGTGCTTGATAGAGGATATAGGCATATTGTGGATCTTTCTAGACAATATTGTAGTTGTAGAGCACGGATGTTGAAGGGTATACCTTGTCCTCATGCAGTGGCTGCTCTTCGCTACAAAACACTGGATCCAGTAAACTACATCTCTCACTGGTACATATAGTTTCTTCTTTTAACCAGTTTTGAATATGAATATGTGGCCACAATCACATAATATCTCTATTATGCCACCTCCTGTTAGAAATATTCCAGATAGGCATGGAAAGAATAGGAAGAAAGTAAAAGGTGAAACCAAAAAAAAATTGGAAAGTTGTCCAAAAGGAGGATTGAGATTTCATGTGGCACTTGCCATAGCAAGGGTCACAACAAAAGAAGATATGCAACAAGTGTACTTGTTGCTGGCACTAATACAAATCCTGGCCCAAGTTCATCTGTTGGTGCAGGCCCAAGTGCAGGTTCAAGTGTAGTCCCAAGTGCAACACCTACTATTGAAAAATGGAGAGGTCAGAAGATGATGGGGTAGACGACCAAACAATTCTACAGAAAAGGTATTTTATTTAATTTGACAGTGTTGTGAACTAATTATGCTTACCTTATACTAAATATCTTCTTTTCTTTCTTTTTAGTGTGCTGGTAGACCAAGAGTGGTTGAAATGGGATTACTTCACACACAAAGTGGATGCACAATTCTTAATGTAAGTTTACTACTGCATTTACTATCTAAATTTTATTTACTACAATTTGATTTACTAAATTTAACACTTTCTTCATTTAAGAAGGCGGGAATGCCAAGTGAGAGATTCAAAACTGCCAAGTCTTCAGCATTTGTGACTGAAAATCTTGGATATACACCAAAAACTGGTGTAAAATAGAAATAAAAACAGGCTATGATCTCCAGTCAACTACAAGAAATGAGAGGCAAAAAACAGATGCAAACAAGGTCCAAGGCTGCACACTTGAGTCAAGCAAGCTTCAATGTTCAATCTCTATGAGAAGTGGGTGTAGACTATATTTAAGACTATATTTATTGATGTGACTGCATTTCCTTGTATAAAGTTTCACAGTTGTGACTTCATTTAAGACTATGTTTTTGATAATTCACTGATGCTAGCAGCTAGGACTGCATTTAAGACTATTTTGGTAGTTCGCTAATGTTGGCAGCTGTGACTGCTTTTTGTAACTGTAATTAGTTCACTGATATTGGTGGCAACTTTGACTGCATTTTGTAATTGTAATTAGTTTAATAGTACTGATCTTTTTTAAAATGTATTTGGTTAATGATTATGCAGTTGTAAGTTCATTGTTTTTGAAATTTTTGTTTATGCTTGTGCAGTAGCTGTGGCTGCATTTACTAATATTAAATTTGTCTTGTGATGTTAAAATTTGTGTTTGTATTTGTGCAGCAGCTGTGACTGCATTTAGTGTTGTGGTGTTGTATACAAATTGCAGCACAAAGAACCACTGAAAACAAAGTCAAAACTGTCAAGTTCAACCTTATAATTTCATTACACAACAACTTAATTACACAACCTGACAGTTTTTTCAAAGGTAAAACCTAATAATTGATACAAATTTCAGCCCCTTAAAACATAACAAAAACAAAGCAACTTAGTTTAGGGAAACCTTCTTGGAGCTCCTTTCAGGAACATAAATTGATATAGAAAACTAACACCCAAAATACATACACAAATGAGAGTAGTCCATAGTTGTTTTTCCCTTTTCTTGGACTTAACCAACTTGATTTATTGGTCTTCATCATCTTCAAATCATCTGAAAATTATTTATTTGCAACTCTATTTTGTTCTCCACGGATTTGGTCGTCCTAGTAGTCTTGTCATCAACTATTTTGTGTTCATAAAATCCATAATTTATCGAAGATTTAACTCTTTCCTCAAGCTTCTCAATTCTTTCCAATAATTTAGGAATAACAAATTTCGATCGTTCATCAATAGAATCATCCTTCCAAAGCCAAAAATCGCATGATCTAGCATTCAAAAATGAAAAAAATTAGATTCGTATACAATTCAAGATCAATGTTTGAAGGAAAAACTCACGTACCCCATAGTAAGGATAAGTCCAATATCGTCTACCCAGATTTTTTGAGGTCTATGAAGTCATCAAAGGAAAAACATGTCCATTTTTACATCGAACCTCGACCAACTCATGATCTTCTTCTTGCTTACAAAGTCTACTTAAACTTATCTTAGCCATTAAAGTACCTTGATTAAGAAAACAAGGCTTAAGAGAGGTTGAACAACAGTTGAGGGAAGAAAAAATTATGAAAATGGCAACAAAATTAAGACAAGATAATCATCAATACAGAAAGAAATCGAAGGATTAAAAGGATTTCGTTACCAATTCTTCAAACAAATGCTCTTCAATTTAGATTTTGAGAGACATTTGGGAATTAGGATTTCCTAGTTTTGAGCCCCAAATTGTCTTATAAATAAGAATAGATCCATTGGAAATTAAAGATGATGTACTTTTAGCCGTTTACTTTTGTTATTTAATAGGCTGGACGCGCCTAAAATAA
>NW_025880213.1:0-2613 GCF_002878395.1 Capsicum annuum
AGGAGGGTCCTGAACATAAAGTAAATTCCCATAAATTCCCATTCTTCAGGAGGGTCCTGAACGTAAAGTAAAATCCCATTTTTCAGGAGGGTCCTGAATTGAAAGTAAATTTCCATTTTTCAGGAGGGTCCTAAACATAAAGTAAAATCCCATTTTTCATGAGGGTCCTGAGCAGAAAGTAAAGTCTCACGGATGTGGATTTCCAATGGTAGCTGAATTAAGTGAAGTGAATTTGCCCCTATTTCAACAAAGAAAATTTGTCAGTTAAAAACTTAGTGGTGGCTTGCAGCTCTTGGCTTCTCAGGTATCTGCCCCAGCACTCGTTCCTTTCATCTTTGTTCCAAATCGCTAACACTTGCCCTGTCTTTCCACATCATTAACCCAGATCCAAATTGAGGGAAACGAGTTCTGACTCGAACAATGGGTTTCTATTTTACCATGCCTCTGAGGTGTACCCTTTTCCCAAATCTGAATGCTTCCATGAATCCAACAACCTGTCGGTTGATAGACTTCCTTTGTTTCATGTTGAATTACGATCATATTTCTTTCCTGTGCTGTTCCTTGGCTTTTCCTTATATAATTAAAAAGACTGGTAGTAAATTTTGAAATCCTTTCTCGCTTGTTTTGACACAGACTTGACTTAAAATGTAAAGAAACGATGGTGACTTTTATTTTAATAAATGACAATAAAAAGATAAAAAGAAAAAATATGTAAATGAAAGAAAAGGGCAATGTCCCATATTCAAAAAGAAAACTTATCTGAATACGACAACCAACTCCAATGAGTATGACATGCATTTTGGATTAAGCTGCCTGATCTTCCTGTCCAAACTCCCCATTTGTTGTTGAGTTCGTGCCTTTGCCGCTGAGCCGCTTCTTCAAATCTATTGGACTCATACATCACATTCTATTGATGACATCTTAAAAGACTTTCGCCAACAAATCTCTTTCTTTTCACTTTTCACTTTTCTCTTGAACTCACCATCGCCTTACGGTGTCGTGAGGGTTTTCACCAATAAGACTCTCTCATTTTTATTTCTCTCCACTCACCATCTCCTTATGGTGCCTGCGAGGGTTTTCACCAATAAGACTCTCTCATTTTCATTTCTCTCAACTCACCATCGCCTTATGATGCCCACGGGGTTTTCACCAATAACACTCTCTCATTTTTTTATTTCTTTCCTGATTTCTTATGCTGAGGGAGACAAGTGGTACCTCACAATGTTTCATCATATCCATTGCATGCTTAGCCTTAACATTATCAAAAATTGATCTGAAGGACTTTCTTTAGTTGTAACTTGGCTTTTGGATAAGGTTAGAAAAGGATGGCAAGGGGTTCAAACGACACTTGAAGCGGGGGTGGGACTTACAACTTTTGGAATAGACTCAAACAACACATTAAATCATGCCCCAGTTTTTGTTGACTGAGTGAATCTTAAATCTTTATTTGGTTGGACCGAGCCCGAAATAGGGCAGCCTACGTATCTCACTCCCGAGAGAGGAGAATCAGGTCGCACGTAGTTTCATCAGCTTGTTCTTTATTTTGATTGGATTTTTTTTCTTTTATTTTCGAACTCTTTCTTTTATTCTTATTTTCTTGACTTTTATCTTTGATTCTATTTTGATTCCAAAAGAGGGATATGAAAGAAAATTAAAACGAAGCTCAAACGGGTAAACAAAGGATGACACAATGTTTGGATAAAAGAATAAAATGCCTTCATCATATCAATCTTAAAAAAAATGCAAGTATTAAACATGCAATAAAATCAACAAAGGATAAAATATCATACATAATATATTTTGACTACATCAGCATTGATAGCCATTTCTGCCATTTTGCCTTCAATATCTGTGAAATATAAGGCTCCATTGGGTAACACTTTCTTCACAACGAAGGGACCTTTCCAGTTAGGGGAGAACTTGCCTTTCGCTTCAATCTGGTGAGGAAGGATACGTTTCAATACCAACTGACAAACTTCAAAATTTCTGGGACGGAGCTTTTTGTTATACACTCGAGCCATCCTCTTCTGATACAACTGGCCATGACACACAGACGTTAGCCTTTTTTTCTCAATCAAACTCAAATGTTCCAGTTGGGTTTTTACCCATTCGTCATCATCAATCTCTGCTTCTATAATGACTCAAAGAGAGGGAATTTCAACTTCTGCAGGGATGACTGCTTCTGTCCCATATACCAATAAATATGGAGTTGCCCCTGTTGAAGTACGAACAGTGGTGCGATAACCTAGCAATGCAAACGACAACTTTTCATGCCATTGTCTAGACCCTTGTACCATTTTTCGTAGTATCTTTTTTATATTCTTATTGGCGGCTTCTACAGCACCATTGGCCTTTGGGCAATATAGAGTAAAATTTTGATGTGCGATCTTAAACTGTTGACATACTTTTTGCATCAAATGACTATTGAGATTGGCAACATTGTCTGTAATGATCATCTTAGGAATTCCAAATCTACAAATGATATTGACATGAACAAAGTCTACCACATCCTTCTTTGTCACTGACTTGAAAGTTACTGCTTCTACCCACTTTGTGAAGTAGTCAATGGCTACCAAAATGAATCTATGTCCATTTGATGCCTTCGGCTCAATC
>NW_025880213.1:2713-8064 GCF_002878395.1 Capsicum annuum
CTTAGGAATTCCAAATCTACAAATGATATTGGCATAAACAAAATCTAACACAGCCATCTTTGTCACTGACTTGAAAGTTACTGCTTCTACCCACTTTGTGAAGTAGTCAATGGCTACCAAAATGAATCTATGTCCATTTGATGCCTTCGGCTCAATCGGTCCAATCACATCCATTCCCTAAGCCACGAACGGTCATGGAGCGGCCATTGCATGCAACTCAACAGGAGGAGAACGTATCAGATCACCGTGTACCTGACATTGATGACACTTTCGAACAAATTGAATAGAATCCTTTTCCATAGTAAGCCAGTAATAACCTGCTCGAAGAATTTTCTTTGACAAGACATAACCGTTCATATGTGACCCGCATATTCCAGAGTGTATTTCAACTATGATTGCCGAGGCTTCTCTTGCATCTACACACCTCAAAAGTCCCAGATCTGGGGTTCTCTTATACAAGATTCCCCCACTTAAGAAAAACCCACTAGCCAAATGCCTAATAGTCCTCTTTTGATCATTGGTGGCATATGCTGGGTATTCTCCTGACTGAATGTACCGCTTGATATCCAAGAACCAGGGTTCTCCATTGAGCTCTTCTTCAACCACATCACAGTAAGCATGCTGATCACGACTCTGTATATGCACTGGATCGATGTAGACTTTATCAGGATGTTGGAGCATTGAAGACAGAGTGGCTAAAGCATCAGCAGTTTCATTATGAATCCTTGGAATATGCTTAAATTTTACTAACACAAACCGTTGACATAGCTCCTGCAAGCATTGTCGATACAGGATGAGCTTCAAATCTCGCGTCTCCTAATCACCTTGAATTTAATGGACGAGCAAATCCAAATCTCCCAACACCAATGATTCTTGGACTCCCATATCAACAGCTAACCTCAAACCAAGAATGCAGGCTTCATACTCTGCCATATTGTTAGTACAGTAGAATTGAAGTTGTGCTGTTACCGAGAAATATTGTCTCGATTCAGAGATAAGAACTGCACCTATTCTGACTCCTTTCATATTGACAGCTCCATTGAAGAATAACCTCCAACCTGGATCAGCATCTATAACGACTTCATCGACACAGATACTTCTTTGTCAGGAAAATATATCTTTAATGGCTCGTACTCTTCATCGATGGGATTCTCAACAAGATGATCTGCCAAGGCTTGGGCTTTCATGGCGGTTCGAGTCACATACACAATGTCGAACTCGGTAAGCAATATTTGCCACTTTGCCAATTGACCCGTTGGCATAGGCTTCTGAAAGATATACTTTAAAGGATCCATGCAGGAGATGAGATAAGTTGTATTGGATGAGAGATAATGCTTCAACTTCTGTGCTACCCAAGTTAGGGCACAACACGTCCTTTTAAGAAGAGTATACCTGGCATCATATGCGGTGAACTTCTTGCTAAGATAATAAATAGCCTGCTCCTTTTTACCTGTGACATCATGTTGACCCAGGACACAACCGAAAGAATTGTCCATGACTGATAAATATAAGATCAAAGGCCTATCAGGCTCCGGGGGGTACCAACACGGGCAGATTTGACAAATATCTTTTGATTCGATCGAACGCTTCCTGACGTTTTTCAGTCCATTTTACTGCAACACTCTTTTTCACGAACTTGAATATGGGCTCACAAGTGGTTGTGAGTTGAGCAATAAACCTGCTAATGTAGTTCAATCTACTAAGCAAACTCATCACCTCCGTCCTATTCTTAGGCGGGGGCAAATCCTGAATGGCTTTGATTTTTGAGGGATCCAATTTAATCCCCCGACGGCAGACTACAAACCCAAACAGCTTTCTAGATGGAACTCCAAATACATATTTTGCCGGGTTGAGCTTGAGATTATACCGGCAAAGTCTTTCAAAGAACTTTCTTAAATCTATAACATGGTCGGCCTGACTTTTTGACTTAATAATCACATCATCCACGTAGACCTCAATCTCCTTATGCATCATATCATGAAACATAGTAGTCATGGCTCTCATGTATGTTGCTCCAGCATTCTTCAGACCGAACGGCATCACTTGATAACAATAAGTCCCCCATGGTGTGATAAAAGACGTCTTCTCTGCGTCTTCATCATCCATAATGATCTGGTGATATCCGGCATAGAAATCCATAAAAGAGGCAGCCTCGTGTTTAGCACAGTTGTCTAACAAAATGTGGATGTTGGGCAGTGGAAAATCATCTTTCGAACTTGCTCTGTTCAAATTACAGTAATCAACACACACTCGAATTTTGCCATCTTTCTTTGGTACGGAACAATATTGGATAACCACATGGGATAGCGAGCCACTCAAATTACTTTGGCTTCAAGTTGTTTCATGATTTCCTCTTTAATTTTAACTTCCTCAAATTCTGTTTGACAGGAGGGAACGCGGGATCAGTTGGCAATTTGTGAGCCACTAATTCAGTGCTTAAACCAGGCATATCATCATAAGACCATGTAAAAACATCCTTATAATCAATTAATGCTTGAATCATTCTATCTTTTAGCTGTGGCAAAGCATGTACACTGATTTTAGTTTCCCTAACATCTTCTTGATCCCCTAGATTTATTGGCTCTATCTCATTCAAATTAGGATTCGGTTTGTCTTCAAACTATTCCAACTCTTTGCTTATTTCTTCTAGTGCTTCTTCTTCATCATATTCCCCATCCTGCTTCATTACATCTTGATTAGTTTGGATTTTAAGGTCAGGCTAAAAATTTCGCATGCATGTCATGTCATTAGAATCAGCATAAAGAGAAATGTATATAAAAAAAAGAAAAACAAAATATATTAGACACGAATCAAAAGGGACATTGCATTTCATTAAATAAAAAAGATAGAAGAGTTTAAACATAGATACCATCATAACATAAACAAACTAAAATCCGAATTACAATCCTGAAATAACTCGAATAAACAGAAAGAAAAACAAAATAAACTACCAAAACTCCCTCCTGACGGGAAGAGGAGTGACTTCCTAATTATTGAGCCAGACAGCTGGGCCTATGAATTGCACGTCTGCTATACTGGTACTTTCTCCTGCTTTGACCATATCAACATCAATAAGAAGGTTCTGGCAGTCATCAACCAATTCAACTTCAAATTCCACATGCTTCATGACATCGCTCTTAACAAATGATTCACCGAGTAATGGTATTGGGTGAGGGAGTGACCATGTTTCCTTTTTCCTTCCCTTGGTTTTCTTCAGATCTTCAGCTGTAGGCTCAAATCCCAGACCAAACGTGCCCACGTTCTCACTCGGACATATGGGACAAACTATACCGTGCAGAGATGCTCCTAAACCATTTCCTGGCTCAAATCCGTATTTCTAAAGTTCACTCACCATCATGATAGAAGTGGAAGACAATTGCGGTCCCGGTATAACCTGCCATTCAAGGATACGATTCACTGGCACTGTATCAAAAATTTGATAGACGAATGTCTCCTCTACGTTATTTGCTTCAATAACAGACAAGGGAGAATCTTCGCAGGTGAAAAAATCTCCTTCACCGTGAATAACCACTTCTTACCTGTTATGCTCAAACTTAATCATTTGGTGCAGTGTAGATACAACCGCCTTGGCCTTGTGGATCCACGGCCTTCCCAACAACAGATTGTAAGAGTAGTCTATATTCAATACTTGAAACTCTATGGCGAACTCAACAGGCCCTATGGTCAACATTAATTCTATTTCGCCAATGGAGTTTGATTTTGCACCATCGAAAGCCTTGACACATACATTATTGGGCCTGATCCTGTCAGCACCAATATTCAACTTTTGCAAAGTAGAAATATGGCAAATATTTGCACCTGAACCTCCATCAATCATAACATGAGTGACGTAGAAATCTTCACACTTCACTGTAATGTGAAGGCCTCGGTTATGCCCTGTACCTTCAACAGGCAATTCATCGTCAGAAAAGCTGATCCGATTGACCTCAAAGATTTTTCCGACCATTTTCTTAAACTGGTTTATTGTAATCTCCCTAGGAACATATGCTTCATTTAATTCCTTCAGTAAAACATCGCGATGCTCCTTGGAGTGCAACAACAAAGATAAGAGGGAAATTTGAGCAGGTGTTTTCTTTAACTGGTCTATTATTGAATACTCTGGCAATTTCATCTTTTTCAAAAATTCTTTGGCTTCTTCTTCGGTGATAGGATTTTTGATAGATGACGGTCCACTCACCATTGGCTTGTCCTTTCTTAAGCTTTCAGGCACGAAGCATCTTCCTGACCTAGTCAAACCCCCTACCTCATCTACATCTTCCACTACTTCTTTCTCGTGATAGGTCATCACAGTCCACCCATAATTCTAGGGAACCCTTTTTGTATCAACTATTGGAGGTTGGGTCACCGGTTTGAAGGTAATAGGCGCTGCCAGTGCTCCTTTCACCGTCAAGATGGGCTGACTCAGAGCTTCCACCACTGTCAAATTAGGTTTATCCTGACTTAAATCAACATACCTTCTGGCACCTTGTACTGTGATCAGGGGTTTATTTGTGCTTTCTTGGGCTTTATCTTCTCTCATTTCTTCCCGGTTCAATGAAATTGCTTTCAAAGAATCTGCTACATTCACCGATTTCTCCTCAATGGTTTATATCTTGACAATAGGCTTATAACACCTTAAAGACTCTTTCCCATCATATATCAATTCTAACGTATTGGCTTCAGCATGGGTTGGCAGCGGATTCTGGTTAATGTTTGGACCCTCCGGGGCCTGGACCAGTATCTGATTAGTGTCAATTAAATCTTGGACAGATCTCTTTAAATGCCAGCATTTCTCAATATCATGGCCTGGCATATCAGAACAGTACGCACACCTTAAAGAATAATCGAGATTCCACGGCGGTGGATTTGAAAGCCTTTCTTGAATTGGGCTTAAGACCTTCAACTTTCTCAATCTATCAAACAAGCTAGCATATGACTCCCCAAGAGGTGTGAATTGATTTTTAACCGCCTTCTCTTTCCTATACTCGGGTCTAGGTTGAAAACCGGGTCTGGAGAGGTTTTGGTAATTTGGTGGAGCGAATGGGCGATTTTGTGGAACTTGCGCGCGCAACTGCGGGTAAGAAGGGGTTTGGGCATATGGCTGCGAGCTATATACTGGGTACGGGGGTGGTGGAATAGAATATAAAGGGTTTTTTGGAGGGTAGTAATGGTGGGGAGGAATATATGGAGCTTGGGCATAGACTTGGGCTTGGGATTGGGGATAGGGGCGAGGTGGTCTTTTGGGATAGGAATGGGTTCCGGCTATGACAGTCGCCACATCTTCTTTCTTCTTTTTACCTCCGAATGTGCCAGATCCACCTTGAATCTCTTGTGTGGTGGATTTTAATGCG
>NW_025880214.1:0-1428 GCF_002878395.1 Capsicum annuum
AAATTAGAAATTGAAAAACTAATAAAAACCATAATAGAAAGACCTAAAGAATTGGAAGTAAAAACAACTCAACTAATATCTAAGCTTGTAGAACAAGTAGAAAATATAACAACAGAGATCAAAGATGTGCAAGAAATAACAAAAAGATTAGAAGAAATATCACTTTCATGAGTGAAGAAGATATAAATTACAATAAAGCACTAGAAAAATCAAGAAATTATCATAGTGAACCTGAAGGATTATCTAGGCATATACCTTCAAGTCAAACAGATAAAATGCTACTAAAACAAAATAATACCATAATAGAATTATTATTAGATTTACACAAAAAGATAGACATCTTAATTAAAGGCAAAGAAACTCAAAAACCCCTCCAGAAAGAACCAGAATTACCCGAACTACATAAGAAAATTGACATCTTAATAAATAAAGAAGTCCAACCAAAAAATAACCTCGAAATAGACGAACTTATTAACCAATTAAAACGAATTGAATTAACTCCTAAACAGAAACGAAAAAATATAACAAGAAAACCACAAAAATGGACTTTCTATCAAATAGACGGAGAGCCATCGAAAATAATGAAAGACAAGGAGAAGAAAGACAAAGAATAAGTTTTTCAGAGAATAGAATAGTAAATAATAATATATTATCTAGAATATGCAGAAGACAATCTAATATAGAGCAGAAGCAAGAACTTAACGAAATAATAGATGTAGACAAAGACTTACAAATTTTCCAACAACATCAATTAAAATTATTAAATCCTAAAACACTCTATAACGCCGGATATTTTTCTACAGATAATCAGTTATATAGACATTATAGAGAAGAGCAAATATCGGCTATAGGAGAAGATTTTAAAATACTAGATTTAGTAAATGTTAATTCCTTAAGATATCTAAAAAATAATAGAATGCTATTAATGCATATGGGCTTAATTGTTATAGGAATAAAAGGTTTAACTAGAAAAAATCTAGGATCCAAAGTATTAATAACAATATGTGATGATCGATGGTCAGACATTAAGAAATCAATAATAGGATTAACTGAAGTAGATATGACAAATAATGGAGGAATATTCTATATAAGTCCAGACTTCCTAATGAACTTAAACGAATTTGGAAAAAATATTAAAATAGGAATCCAAACTAAAGGATACAAAGAAATGAATAGCGAAAATAATTTATTAATGTGCATAGGTTTTATTGGAAAATTAACTTTAAATAGTAACACAAAATTTAAACTAAAAGTAAATGATGTAGTTGAAATAATGGGAAATAAAGGCATAAGTTTAATAAAACCAATAAAAATAGATCCCGAAATATATGCAGGTTTAGAATGGAATTTAAACAAATTTACTAAACCAAAATTTTTTACACCAGACTCTCATCTATTATATACTACAAGTAAAGGAGAAACTTCAAT
>NW_025880215.1:0-1062 GCF_002878395.1 Capsicum annuum
TTATTCCTTTTTACGTCAAAATGTTTGTTGAGAAAATAATAGACAAAATTAAAATTAAATATGGATTAAAACGTCAAAGATCAAACATAATTTATTTATTAAACAAATAAAAATTCATATAATAGACTAAAAGAAAAATAATAGTCTAATTATTATTATTATTATCAGCATCATCATTGCCAGCCGGCCAATCTTCAACCGGAAGTAGCAAGGCCCTCCTCAGCCTGCGTATCTCGTGGAGCATTCTTGATCTAACTCCTCCCAATTCCCATTGCATATCACAAAGTTGATTCCGAAGTTCATTCATGGCGTCTTGCAGAAAAGCAACATCCCTCACTGGGCCAGCCATAATCTTATCTTCTAGAGTGTAATATGAAAGATGAGATGCAATAGATAAATAGAGTATGTATTTGAATGAACGATTAAGTAAGGACGGACCTATTTATAGAGGATTGAATTTGAATGAGAGGTAAAAGGCGCGACTATTCACCTCCATACATTAATTAAATTTTTTATTAAATTAAGAAAATAAATATTGTGATATAAGTCATGACTTTTCATATTATTATTATTAATTAGTCTTTCGAAGAACCGTTTTTATTGAGTTGTGGCAACAGATTTTATATCTGTTGCATTAGATAACACATCTGTGACAACAGATATATTATCTATTGCAACAAATATAAAATATGTTGCATCAGATAACATATCTATTGCAACATATAATCTAGCTGTTTACCTCCATTTATTAATTACATTTTTTATTAATGTGAAAAGTAATGAATTAATTAAATTAAGAAATATTGTGATAAGTCATGACTTTTCAGATTATTATTAATTAGTTCTTTCTAAGAACTGCTTTTATTGAGTTGTGACTCGATATAGGTTGCATCAGATAAATTATCTGTGACAACAGATATATCATCTGTTGCAACCATAGTGAACCTGTCGCATCAGATAATTTAATTGTTGCAACATATAATCTACTTTTAAAAAAAATAACTATATCATCATATCATTAATCCAAATTTGCTTACTTTTTTATTTTATAAATAAAAAAAA
>NW_025880215.1:1162-3809 GCF_002878395.1 Capsicum annuum
GTCGACATGTTGAGAACAAGGAATAAACAGAATGATTATTATTAAATACTAAATAAGAAATAAAAATTCAAAGTCGACAACAAAATAAAATAAATGTTCATAGATTTTTGAATCCCTTGGGTAGATTTGATATACAAAAGGAGGAAAATAATTGATAAAATAAAAAACATTGCCTAATTATTATTACTACTATTATTATTATTGTTAATCAAACATCTTTCATTCATCTGGCAGCCTTGCTCCAAAGTCAGTCAAATATCTCTCTGGAGTTCATCAATCAAACTGCCTTTGAAGTTCACGCAAGGACTAGATATGAATATTCTTGTACAAATCTGAATCATCCATATTTGTAAGGAGGGACCTATTTATAAATTATTGTATCTTGGAAAGAAAAGAAAATTACTTTAAAATAAATCTAACAGATGGATAATCTGTTATAAAATATATTCTTTCTGTAGGATAACTTACAACATACTGGCAATATTTTTGCAATGGATGTATATATCTATTTGATTTCTACAACAGGTTGATCACTGTCGTAATAGATGTCTTCGATTGATTGACAATATAAACAGATATGTCATCTATTGCAACAAGCTAGTCATCTATTTATTCAATTTAAGCAATAGATGGGCTAAAAAGAATAAGGTGCGTGCAGATGGATCCACTATCATATGTGTGGGAGTTAAGTATGTATTATTAATAAGGTTACTGGGACAACACACACAAAGTACAATATTTTTGTGAATGTATTTTTTTAACCGATTAGGCATTGATCATTCAAACAAGATCCTGTATTGTACCATTAAGTTTGATGGGTTCGAAATTGATAAAGCTGAGGACCTCATGAAGATGGTACAGATACCCTATTACGAATTACTGACGATTGGTGCTCGTGTTTATGCGTGTCAAGTTTTAAGAAGGGATCAATATTTGTCGTCACTACAGAGAACCAATAGTGATTGGACTTAACTTTAAGTGTGCATTGGACCCTTAGAGTGCCCTCGAAGCCTCGCACTGCATCAAATAAGAATGGAAAATCAATATAGTTATTGCCCTGGCCAAAATTTATATGGTTGGGTTGCTTGCTCTGGTTGATGATTATATGCCAGAAGTTGCGGTAGGAGAATGATTTCGAGGGAAAATGGATTGTTGATGGAAGACTATATAATCTGAGAGCTAATTGAAGAAAAGACACAGGGTAGAAAGTAACTTCTAACGAATCTGGCTGATAGAATTATCTTAACAGATGCGAAATCTGAATCAAGTACAAATATAAAAGTGTATCCGATAATGTAATTTCGTCTGTTGTGCCTCTAAAAGAAAAACAATGCAGATGGACACTTTGCTAAGGAGCTACATGGTCGGGATTATCACCTAGGTAAAAAATAGGAGAAGACCAACAAAGCAGCCTCACGGGCATCGAGGGTAAAAATGATGTTCAACAAGTCTAGAAAACTTACGCCAACAACAACTACAGTGAAAATAAGTAAACTAAGAGAAGGCGGAAATTTTTAAATTTTAAATTTCATCCCATCTTCTTGTTTGTGTTTTCGATCAGGTCCACTGCCGTTGACCTGCTCGGAACAACAAACGAGATTGAAAGAAAAATAGAGTATCATTGCTTCCTTAGAAATATGGTTATAATTGATTGTGTTTCCTTGCCTTGATATGCTTTCAACATTCCTTGGAGAAGATCAGATGCTTGCTGTAGTATGTGAATCTCGATAATTTTCAAGCTTGCCTCCAGCTTGTTGATTCTGTATTCAAGCTGGTCATTACCGTCTTTAAAGTTGGTAAGGAGTTCCTCTCTTTTGTGAGCTCGATCAGGAACACTACCTTTAAAGTTATGGCATTTTAGGATCCCTTCAGAACATTTCCTCTTCATAAGCTTTAAAGGATACATGGAGGGTCGCTGTGTTTATTTTAGGTCAAAATGTGTTGATGCACATTGAAGATGTGGTCCCAACAGTTGAACAACACACTTTTATCAAGCGTTGCTCCATGCATCTTGCTCAATCAATTTGATAAATTAGTAAGCATGGAGTTACGTAGCATGTGATTTAAACTAGCTCTACCAAGCCTATCAAATGTTATGTAACTCCAAGCTCATTACCCTATCAAAACAATATGCCCGAGTTAGTACACATAAAAAAAAGCCCAATCTGTCAGCCTTTCTGCTGAGCACTCTTCTCCAATTTAGATGACAAGATATCTGCTATGAAAAGTTCTACACTATCACCAGACATGATTGCCTGGAAACATGTCTGGCGACGGTGTAGACTTTTGCATAGCAGATATCTTGTCATCTATATTGGAGAAGAGCAATCAGAAGAAAGGCTGAGAGATTGAGCTCATTCGATTTGTGCACTAACTCGGTTATATCTTTTTGATAGAGTAATGAACTTAGAGTTGTGTAACGTTTGATAGGCTTGGTAGATCCGGTTTATATCACACGCTACGTAACTCCATGCTTACTAATTTATCAAATTGGTTAAGCAAGATGCATGGAGCAACGCTAGATAAAAGTGTGTTGTTCAACTTTTGGGACCACATCTTCAACGTGCATCAACACATTTTGACCTAAAACAAACACAGAGACCCTCTATATAACCTTTAAGGTTTCTGAAGAAAGTGTTCTGAAGGG
>NW_025880216.1:0-1996 GCF_002878395.1 Capsicum annuum
ACAAGTTGTAAAAATAGGATTAACCAGAGATATGATTATACCGGAAGATATTATGCAACAGCCAGAGATACCCAGAATTGAGATACCTGATTTCTATGCAAATAAATGACTCATTGGACTAGCTACAATTATTCAAGAATTAGCAAATAATTATACCAATGGAAATCCGATATGGAGCTATTATTCAAGAGACCATCAGATGATTTATTTAAATTCAAAAGAACTATGACAAGAAGATATGGAAGATGTTAGGCAATGGATAATGACATTACTTAACCCAGAAAAACAATCTACTGCAAGAGCAATTAAGAGAGGATTTATTTCAGACGGATTATTGACAAGATATTGTAAGATAATTGGACACAAATATCCAGACCATGAATGTTCGAGATGTAATGGACAGGATAAAATTATCCCAGAAGTCCATCTAGAATAAAAGAATCAAGAAGATAAGCATGACAGCTGGAAGATACAAAATAAGAAGCAATAAAGAGATATGGAAAAGCAACAGATACGACAACGAGAAGATATCAACGGAGTAATAATAGAAGACAAGCTATTAAATTCATTTTACGTAAAGTTTTTGTATAGGCTATATTTTTAGACTTTTTAGGCTTTAGGCTTTTTGACTATTATTAGTCTAGGCATTAATGATTTTTGTCTTATTAGAAGACTTTTTTGTAAAGTAGATTAATTTTAAAAACGTGCAGATTTTTGTAAAGATTCATTCAGTCTATAAATAAGATGAACGGAAGGCATTGCAAGGCAAGCCTTCATGTGTTGAAGCACAAATACTCTCTCCTGTCGGCAACAAATATTTTGCTTAGTTATTAAAAAATAAAATTTATTTCAATGGAAAAACCAATGGAGGAACAAACCTTAGAAATATCGAACCTACCCGAATAGGTATATTTATTTATGATTATGAATAGCTAAATTCATAATTCCCAACAATCATGGTATGATAAAATAAATTCATGTTAGTTACTTTATAGTAGAATTATTCGAAGAATAATATGTTAAGAAGTTTATTAGCAAAGTGAAAACGGAGAAAAATCTCAAAGAACTATGCCATCCTAAAGGTGAAACCAATGAGGCAAGAAGACGTGGTGGGGGGTAACCAGAGTAGAGGCGCTATTTAAGGGAAAAGTATCCAAATTACCATGCTAATAGTGACCGAAGAACATGTTATTTAAGAATAATCTAGTATATAGTAATGTAAGATGACCATATTTTGTTATGTACATGATTGAAGGGAATATTTTGAAAATAGCAATTTTATGAAAATGAATAATTATTTATCTGATGTGATGGTAGATAAATTTAAAATACTTATTTTGTATGCACTTAAGGATATAAAAGTAGTAGATATAATAAAAATCATATTAGAAAAAGCATTTGGTAAATATTATATGACTAGAGTAAATTACATACCATACCTACCTAACTACTCTTACAAATACTTACCATGATAAATGACATAGAATTTTTTGGAAAAAGATATGAGAAACATACAGTTAATAGAAAAATAGATGAAAGTAAATTTAGACAAATATATGGAAACTAAAGATATAAAATATATAGAATTTCTTAATGAAAATATGCAAGAACTACTAAGGCTAAAACAAACAACTACAAAATATTATAATGAAATATTTAGTCAATTTTAAATGATAGATAATATGAAAGTCTTAATCTTATATATACTTAGAGATATAGAAATTATAGATATTAAGAAAATACTATTACAAAAAGTATTAGACTATGAAATTGAAACTATAAATTGGATAGCACAGTTATACCTGGATAATTACACAGAAGGATATTATTCAGATTAAGAGATGTTAGAATATATTAGAAAAACTAGAGAAAATCAAGATAATATAAATAAAGAAATTAATTATAGAAACCGAATTAGAAAAATAATAGAGAATCTAAAAGAAAAATTAATATGGATAGAAGAAACCTTAGAAAATTTAGAAAAAAGTACATGTGA
>NW_025880216.1:2096-2796 GCF_002878395.1 Capsicum annuum
TAATTATAGAAACTGAATTAGAAAAATAATAGAGAATCTAAAAGAAAAATTAATATGGATAGAAGAAACCTTAGAAAATTTAGAAAAAAGTACATGTGATAGTTTATATAATTTAAAAAACTCGCTACGAGAAGAACAACACAAGATAATAAATAACATTGAAAATCTAGAATTAGATATACATTACAGTACAATTAGGATAAATTATTATACAGAAATCTGTAACTCTGCAATTACTACAGGATAAAGTAATAAACTACACAAATTAATGAATACATCTTATGAAAAGAATAAATCATATAAAGAAATAAGAAAATTATATTTTAATAAATTACCCGAACTATTTAGTTCAAATATAATAAAGAGTTGGGAAGAAGCAAAAATAGTAGATACTCTAGGAGCAAGAATAAAATTTTTACAACAATGGTATAGAAACTTATGTGAAAAATATAGAGAAGAATTAAAAATGATAAGAAGTTTTGCATGTTGCAAAAATAAAATAGCACCCCAATTCGGATGTGAAGAAAGATATTATAAGAAAAGAAAAAGACATAAGAAATATAAGAAATATAAAAAATCAAAATATAAATACAAGAAACCAAGAAAAAGATATTATGTAAAAAATTATAAATACAAAAGACCATATAGAAAAGAGAAATCTATAAAAGAATGTATCAAGTACTCCTTGTATTGCTGAAAT
>NW_025880217.1:0-4478 GCF_002878395.1 Capsicum annuum
AATTGATTACAAGGATGTTTTTGCATGGTCTTATGATGATATGCCTAATTTAAGTATTGAATTAGTGGCTCACAAATTGCTAACTGATCCCGCGTTCCCTCCTGTTAAACAGAAGTTGAGGAAGTTTAAAACGGATGTAAGTATTAAAATTAAAGAGGAAATCATGAAACAACTTGAAGCCAAAGTAATTCGAGTAGCTCGTTATCCCATGTGGTTATCCAATGTTGTTCCCGTACCAAAGAAAGATGGTAAAATTTAAGTGTGTGTTGATTACTGTGATTTGAACAGAGCAAGTCCGAAAGATGATTTTCCACTGCCCAACATCCATATTTTGTTAGACAACTATGCTAAACACGAGGTTGCCTCTTTTGTGGATTGCTATACCGGATATCACCAGATCATTATGGATGATGAAGACGTGGAGAAGACATGTTTTATCACACCATGGGGGACTTATTGTTATCGAGTGATGCCGTTCGTTTTGAAGAATGCTGGAGCAACATACATGAGAGCCATGACCACTATGTTTCATGATATGATGCATAAAGAAATTGAGGTCTATGTGGATGATGTGATTATTAAGTCAAAAAGTCAGGCCGACCATGTTAAAGATTTAAGAAAGTTCTTTGAAAGGCTTCGCAGGTATAATCTCAAACTCAACCCGGAAAAATGTGTATTTGGAGTTCCATCTGAAAAGCTGTTGGGGTTTGTAGTCAGCCATTGAGGAATTGAATTGGATCCCTCGAAAATCAAAGCCATTCAGGATTTGCCCCCGCCCAAGAATAGAACAGAGGTGATGAGTTTGCTTGGTAGACTGAACTACATTAGCAGGTTTATTGCTCAACTCACAACCACTTGTGAGCCCATATTCAAGTTGCTGAAAAAAAGTGCTGCGTAAAATAGACTGAAAAATATCAGGAAGCGTTCGATCGAATCAAAAGATTTTTGTCAAATCCGCTCGTGCTGGTACCCCCAGAGCCTGGTAGGCCTTTGATCTTATATTTATCAGTCATGAACAATTCTTTCGATTTTGTCCTGGGTCAACATGATGTCACAGGAAAAAAAGAGCAGGCTATTTACTATCTTAGCAAGAAGTTCACCACATATGAGGCTAGGTATACTCTTCTTGAAAGGATGTGTTGTGCCCTAACTTTGGTAGCACCGAATTTGAAACATTATCTCTCATCCTATACTACTTATCTCATCTCCCGCATGGATCCTTTGAAGTATATCTTTCAGAAGCCTATGCTGATGGATCGATTGGCAAAGTGACAAATATTACTTATCGAGTTCGACATTGTATATGTGACTCGAACCGCTATGAAAGCCCAAGCCTTAGTAGATCATCTTGCTGAGAATCCCATCAATGAAGATTACGATCCATTAAAGACATATTTTCCTGACGAAGACGTGTCGTGTGTCGATGAAGTCGTTATAGATGCTGATTCAGGTTGGAGGTTATTCTTCGATGGAGCTGTCAATATGAAAGGAGTTAGAATAGGTGCGGTTCTTATCTGTAAATCGGGACAACATTTCCCGATAATAGCACAACTTTGATTCTACTGTACTAACAATATGGCAGAGTATGAAGCCTGCATTCTTGGTTTGAGGTTAGCTGTTGATATGGGAGTCCAAGAATTATTAGTGTTAGGGGATTCGGATTTGCTCGTCCATCAAATTCAAGGCGAATGGGAGATGCAAGATTTGAAGCTCATCCCGTATCGACAATGCTTGCAGGATCTATGCCAACAGTTTGTGTTAGTAAAATTTAGGCATATTCCAAGGATTCATAATGAAATTGTTGATGCTTTAGCCACTCTGTCTTCAATGCTCCAACATCCTGACAAAGCCTACATCGATCCAGTACATATACAGAGTCGTGATCAGTATGCTTACTGTAATATGGTTGAAGAAGAGCTCGATGGAGAACCCTGGTTCTTGGATATCAAGCGGTACATTCAGTCAGGAGAATACCCATCATATGCCAACAACGATCAAAAGAGGACTATTAGGCGTTTGGCTAGTGGATTTTTCTTAAGTGGGGGAATCTTGTATAAGAGGACCCTAGATCTGGGACTTTTAAGGTGTGTAGATGCAAGAGAAGCCTCGGCAATCATGGTTGAAATACACTCTGGAGTATGTGGGTTGCACATGAACGGTCATGTCTTGTCAAAAAAGATTCTTCGAGCAGGTTATTACTGGCTTACTATGGAAAGGGATTCTATTCAATTTGTTCAAAAATGTCATCAATGTCAGGTACACGGTGATCTGATACGTTCTCCTCCTATTGAGTTGCATGCAATGGCCGTTCCATGGCCGTTCGTGGCTTGGGGAATGGATGTGATTGGACCGATTGAGCCGAAGGCATCAAATGGACATAGATTCATTTTGGTAGCCATTGACTACTTTACAAAGTGGGTGGAAGCAGTAACTTTCAAGTCAGTGACAAAGAAGGCTGTGGTAGATTTTGTTCATGCCAATATCATTTGTAGATTTGAAATTCCTAAGATGATCATTACAGACAATGCTGCCAATCTCAATAGTCATTTGATGCAAGAAGTATGTCAACAGTTTAAGAACGCACATCGAAATTCTACTCCATATAGCCCAAAGGCCAATGGTGCTGTAGAAGCCGCCAATAAGAATATGAAAAAGATACTGAAAAAAATGGTACAAGGGTCTAGACAGTGGTATGAAAAGTTGCCGTTTGCATTGCTAGGTTATCGCACCACTGTTTGCACTTCAACAGGGGCAACTCCATATTTATTAGTGTATAGGACAGAAGCAGTTATCCCTGCAGAAGTTAAAATTCCCTCTCTTCGAGTCATTGTAGAAGCAGAGATTGATGATGACGAATGGGTAAAAACCCGACTGGAACATTTGATCTTGATTGAGGAAAAAAAGCTAACGTCTGTGTGTCATGGCCAGTTGTATCAGTGGAGGATGGCTCGAGCGTATAACAAAAAGGTCCGTCCCAGGAATTTTGAAGTTGGTCAGTTTGTATTGAGACGTATCCTTCCTCACCAGGTTGAAGCGAAAGGCAAGTTCTTCCCTAATTGGCAAGGTCCCTTCGTTGTGAAGAAAGTGTTACCCAATGGAGCCTTATATTTGACAGATATGGAAGGCAAAATGGTAGAAATGGCTATCAATACTGATGCGGTCAAAAGATACTATGTATGATATTTGATCCTTTGTTGAGTTTATTGCATGTTTAGTACTTGCATTTTTGAAGATTGATATGATGAAGGCATTTTATTCTTCTATCCAAATATTGTGTCATCCTTTGTTTACCCATTTGAGCTTGGTTTTATTTTTCTTTCATATCCCTCTTTTGGAATCAAAATAGAGTCAAAGATAAATGTCAAGAAAATAAGAATAAAAGAAAGTGTTCAAAAAAAAAAAGAACAAGCTGATGGAACTACGTGTGACCTGATTCTCCTCTCTCCGAAGTGAGATACATAGGCTACCCTATTTCGGGCTCGGTCCAATCAAATTAAGATTTAAGATTCACCCAGTCAACAAAACTGGGGCATGAGTTAATGTGTTGTTTGAGTCGATTCCAAAAGTTGTAAGTCCCACCCCCACTTCAAGTATCGTTTGAGTCCCTTACCATCCTTTTCTAACCTTAACCAAAAGCCAAGTTACAACTAAAGAAAGTCCTTCAGATCAATTTTTGATAATGTTAAGGATAAGCATGCAATGGATATGATGATACATTGTGAGGTACCACTTGTCTCCCTCAGCATAAGAAATCAGGAAAGAAATACAAAAATGAGAGAGTCTTATTGGTGGAAACCCCCGTGGGCATCACAAGGCGATGGTGAGTGGAGAGAAATGCAAATGAGAGGGTCTTATTGGTGAAAACCCTTGCAGGCACCATAAGGCGATGGTAAGTGGAGAAAAATAAAAATAAGAGAGTCTTATTGGTGAAAACCCTCACGGGCACCATAAGGCGATGGAGAGTTCAAGAGAAAAGTGAGAAGTGAAAAGAAAGAGATTTGTTGGCGAAAGTCTTTTAAGATGCCGTCATTCGAATGTGATGTATGAGTCCAATGGATTTGAAGAAGCAGCTCAGCGGCAAAGGCATGAACTCAACAACAAATAGGGAGTTTGGATAGGAAGATCAGGCAGCTCAATCCAAAATGCATGTCATACTCATTGTAGTTGGTTGTCATATTCATATAAGTTTTCTTTTTGAATATGGGACATTGCCCTTTTCTTTCATTTACATATTCATGCTTTTTGTCATTTATCAAAATAAAAGTCACCATCATTTCTTTACATTTTAAGTCAAGTCTGTGTCAAAACAAGCGAGAAAGGATTTCAAAATTTACTACTAGTCTTTCCAATTATACGATGAAAAGCCAAGGAACAGCACAAGAAAGAAATATGATCGTAATTCAACATGTAACAAAGGAAGTCTATCAACCAACAGGCTGTTGGATTCGTGGAAACATTTAGATTTGGGAAAAGGGTGC
>NW_025880218.1:0-1541 GCF_002878395.1 Capsicum annuum
ACGACCCAAATAAGCCTCACTCACGGGTATCTGAGCAATTCTTCCCATTTTTTTTACAGAATTTCTTTCTTGTATCAGCAAACCATCGCCCATTAGTACAACACCAACGTTATTTGATTCCAAATTCAGAGCAATGCCTATTGTACCCTCTTCAAATTCTACTAATTCACCCGCCATTACTTCATCAAGACCGTAAATATGAGCAATGCCACCACCTACTTGAAGTATGGTACTGGTATTTACAATCTTTACTTCTATATTATATTGTTCAATACGTTCACGGATAATATTACTAATTTCGTCAGCTCGAATGGTTACCATGATTCTTTCTTTATTTTTTTTTTGAAAGAAAAAAATAATACCTACAACAGAAAGACTAATCAGTTATTTCTTTAATTGTTCCCAACATGCCAATATTGGCACTAATGGTACGTAAATGTAACTCGTTGTTCAAAAAACTATTTAGAGTTCCTAGAGCTCCTCGTAAGGCTTGTTGGAAAACCCCTTGTCAGACTTGATTAATCACCCTTTGCTGTTCAAACTGAATCATTTCATTTTTGTAATTTTCTAATTCTTCCAAAGTCTTATAAGTTGAATTAATCAAAGTCAATTTTTCTCGTTCTATCTCTGAGTATCCATTCACTCGAAACTGCTCGACTTTTGTTTCTACTTTCCGTAAGCAAGAATGAGCTTTTTCGAGTTGTTCAATAGCCCCTCCACGCAGTTATTTTGAATTTTGAATAGTATTCAAGATCCTCTATTTTTTATTATCTAATAAATCACTTATTGAAAGTAGATTATTTTTCTATTCCTTTTCAAAATTCCATAATCCCTTCCCCAACCAAACATGAATCTTTCGATTCATTTGGCTCTCACACTCAATTATTTAAGTTAAATTCTCATATCTTTTTTTATGAATGTAATGAGCCTATCTTCTCTTCTTTGTTGATATTCCAAAAAGATATCAAAACTAATGTAAGACCAAAATATTCGGAGGACTCTTCTGACATAATAAAAAATATGTAATTGTCAGCAAAGTTGTTTTTTTTTTTTTTCAAATCCAAAAAGCCCTTCTTACTTAGAATAGGTCATTGATTCAGCATTAGATAAAGGGGGTAAAATCCCCGCTTTTACAATTTACAATAAGCGGTTAAAATAATTTTCTCAATATGAGTATCCTATATCGATAAAATATTTATTTTGAAACCACCTCTATATTAACATAGTGGTAGAAAGAGTACCATGCTGCGTCTAGACTTCAAAAAGTTTGTTTTAACCATGTTAATAGTTCCACATTATTGGTTAATAGATAATCAAAATCGATATACCAATGAATCACGAAATGCTATGGTTCTTACATATAATTTCTTAATTTATACAGAAGTAATTTGCAAGATCATGCACCTCTCTTTCCTACTTATAACGGAAAAGAGTACAACTAGTTGGTCCAGCCTATTCTTGAAATAAACAACCCGCACACACTCCTTTTCCAAAAAAAAAAATCAATACACCAAGCACTACACTTAGATTTATTGGATTTG
>NW_025880219.1:0-710 GCF_002878395.1 Capsicum annuum
CCATGTTGGCAGATTATACGTTTAGCATGAGCAGCTAAACGCATAATTTGTCTAGAGCATGAGCAAACATATGTTTATATAAGAACATATTATTTTAATCTTGTATGATTTACCTTAAACTTTAATTATGTTTTAATGTCTTGTCTTATAAAGGGGTTTTAATCCAAGTATGGGGTTTCTAGGTCTTGTTTAAGTGTTCTGGAACCGATTAATCTCCGGTGTAGACGTTGGTCAGCCTGAAAATAGATCGTTAAGCTTAGTAGAAGCGTGTTAGATCTTGTTGGTGGTCCCGTCACGGTTAAACACTTAGCAGTCTTTAGAGTAATGCCATTAAAACTTGTTAAGATCCTATAAGCCTTAGACATATCTGCATAATTGGTTTTCGTTATGTCATATTTGTTTAAATTAATATGCTTGCCTGTTTAAACATTTGTACTGCTCTGTTAGTCTCTAGACAGTCTCTCTAATGATGAATAGTCATGTCAAAAATACTGTTAACCTATCTTCTTCAGCAACTCCGATTGCTACAATCGAAAACGATCTTCAAAACTGGAGTATTCCAGAAGAATCTTTTAACACTATTTATCAAATAGGAAAATTTAGTTTTTTGAAAAAACATAATATTAAGACCTCTGAGTCTACTGTTGCCATAAATAATTCTTTGGAAATTATTCAACTGTTTAATGAATTAGATATAAACCGATTTAAAC
>NW_025880219.1:810-1326 GCF_002878395.1 Capsicum annuum
AGTAGACTCAGAGGTCTTAATATTATGTTTTTTCAAAAAACATAATATTAAGACCTCTGAGTCTACTGTTGCCATAAATAATTCTTTGGAAATTATTCAACTGTTTAATGAATTAGATATAAACCGATTTAAACATCAGTTTAATTATCTGCATGTCGGTTTAGTTCAAGTTGCTATTAAACCTCTCTTTCGTCAAGGTTTAGATATACCTGTCTGTGCTATCCTCAGAGATGCTCGTCTTTTGAACTTTGACGACTCACTCTTAGGGGTAATTCAAAGTAACCTCGCCGACGGCCCGGTTTACTTTAACTGCTACCCAAATTTCTCTGTGGATATCAATGATCCTAACATCATGGACGTTTTGACATTAAATGTTAAAACGAAGAACATGAATAGTAAGGATAATACCAGAGAAATAGCGATCATATATCGTGTATATTATCGCCTCATGGGTACTACTCTAGCCCCTAAAGCTAGATTCACGAGCCCAAAGGGTGTCACCACCCTTATGGAAGC
>NW_025880220.1:0-896 GCF_002878395.1 Capsicum annuum
AAGTAAGCAAATCAAGCTTTTTCCCGACCCCCAAAGGATAATGGATTGAATAAGACAGGCATACATTTTCTTTAACATATAAATATGGTTCGTCTATAATTGACTCGGGGTCAATAGATGTAGGGCAGGTATTCTAATGGGCCCAATACCCCGCTTGGGTATTGGGTCATCCTAGGCTCATGCCTAAAATAGGGTTTTGGTTTCGTTCTATCCTAGGTGTCTAGAGTGGGTTTGAACATTGGTTCTCAAGCGGACAACTTGAGTTTGAAAATACAAACAACATCAGACGACTCACGTGCTGATAAGCTATTCGTATTTCCAACACATTTTGGAATTGAACAACAGGGGCCGAGACATCCACGAAACCCCAAAACAGTTTATAAGATGCAGGAATATGCCATGAGATGCGATAATTAAACTTTACATAATTGAACACATAAACAGTTAATCAAAAGACAAAATCAATCATTTGGTTATAACCTAGTTAAAGATCCCCAGTAGAGTCGCCATTTCTGTTTTGTGAAAATTTTGACTTTTGAAGAGAGTCGCCACTTAATTTTGAAAAAGAATTAAGAAACCTTTATAAAAGTTACTTCAAACGATTCAAAATAGGAAAATCATTTTAAGTAAGAGATTCTAGATAAGCAATTCCTATTAACGCTTTAGGAAGGTGTTAGGCACCTAAAACGTCCGCTAACTTGCGGTTATCCGGACTGTTTGAAAATCGTCTTTTGATTAACTGCGAAAAGATTAATTTGTTGAAATAGTGATTTGATTTTTTTTCAAAAAAAAAGACTTGTGTAAAATAGATTTAGGCGACTTAGTAGGGATTTTAACTAAGTCTAAATAAAACTAATAAACAAATAAACACATAAAAGGGGAAGGGAGGAGAAAGT
>NW_025880220.1:996-2632 GCF_002878395.1 Capsicum annuum
AAATGACTTGTGTAAAATAGATTTAGGCGACTTAGTAGGGATTTTAACTAAGTCTAAATAAAACTAATAAACAAATAAACACATAAAAGGGGAAGGGAGGAGAAAGTAAAGGATTTAGGCCATTGGGCCCAAATCAACAAGACTTGTCCTAGTCTAGTTGGGCTTCCGACCCATTTCACCTGTCCTAAACTATTTTTAGAGCCTTTGGCTCGAGTCTTGCTCCACCTGTATTAAATACAACTTTGGCTTCGAGGCCAAAATGAATGAATGAATAAATGACTAAATGAATAAATAAAAAGAAGATAATAATAAAAATTGAGACTTTTCAAGTCTCTTAGTGACCTCATCAATGGGTTTTGACCCATTTTCCTTCTTCGTCTATCTTCTGGAACCCGCACGCCATGTAGTGGACCTTCGGTTTAAACTTCGAACTTGACTCGAAGGGGTGAGCCTCATTTACCCATTATGATTTTAAATTATATTTAAATTAAGATTTTAATCATTTGAATTTATTTTCCAGATAATCCTTAATTAAATCCGATATTGTTTAAAATAAATATTTAAGTAAAAAATTATATAATCTCGTATTACTGAACACGATAGTATATAATCGCTACTTAAAATGATAAAATCACGTACGAAAAATATTTTAAGTTTTTTTTATTTGTATGAAATAATTATTTTGGTTTATTAAAAACTGAAGATACTCAGGATTAAATTTAGTCGTGGAGAGCAAAAATTAGGTGTCAACACTCTTGATTAATCCATGGTGTTGATATTCTAATCTTCAGGCCTCAGTTAAGTGTTGATTTTGGCGTAGTATTCATTCATACTCTAGGTCCTCATGTTTTAACCCTTTAGTGAACTCTTCTTATGAAATGATGTAGTGATGAGTGATTGCTTAAATAGGGGATAGTAAATGTTTCATGATAAGGAAAGATTTTGGCATGCTGGTTTTACGCAAGGATATAGTTATAAAGATAGGATTGAATGTTAGGTTAGAGTATTACATAGTTATCAGAACCCAGCATTTAGTTCCAGTATTCAGTTCCAGTGTGAGTCTGAGTTACAGTCTCAGTTACCATTTTAGTTACAGTCTCAATCCTGTAATCAAATTAGTAAATCAGTTCAATTTCAAGTTTACTTAACCATAGCGTACAATATTTCAGTACCTCAGCTTACAGACTATTTCAGAACCATGTTATACGTTGGTCTTGCATTCCCAAATAATACAGTTCTCTTGAATTCACGCTTAGTTATCTCATGTTACTCATTTATTCCTTACCTTATATGTATAATACTCTACAGTTTTAGTCCAGTTATTTAGATTAAGTATAATTCAGTCTTACATGCCTAGTATTCAGCTATCAGATATTCAGTTAATCAGTTAAGTTAGTATGTGTATGCATTCGTGCTTATAGACCATGCAAATATTTTCAGTAGTCTCAGGTAAAGTGTCGTACTAAGGTGGAGAATATAGTTGAGAGATTATTCGAGTAATATGTCTAAGCTTAAAACTTTGTAGATACAGTTTATAGGACCTATCACTCTATCTTATATAATGTTTCATAGACCTCACCTCACACTACAGAATTTTTGCCAGGATGTAATTTCTAATTCGGTTGTTTTATTCAGC
>NW_025880221.1:0-7566 GCF_002878395.1 Capsicum annuum
CGGAGGATATTATGATGATATTGATACCTGGTTTGAGTCCGGAGGATACTATTGAGATGATATCGATACCTGGTAATGATGGTTTTGGTCTAATGATGAACCTAGACTAGATGTTAGATGTTGTGAATAGTGGTTAGTTGTTATCCCGTGAATAAGGATTATGTGAAGGATAATGTTTAGGCTAATAACTAGAGGATATTATGATGATATTGATACTCGGTTCGAGTCCGGAGAATACTATTGAGATGATATTGATACCCGGCAAGGCCGGAGGATATTATGATGATATTGATACCCGGTTTGAGTTCGGAGGATACTATTGAGATTATATTGATACCCCGCAAGGCCGGAGGATATTATGATGATATTGATACCCGGTTCGAGTTCGGAAGATACTATTGAGATGATATTGATACCTAGCAAGACCGGAGGATATTATGATGATATTGATACCCGGTTCGAGTCCGGAGAATACTATTGAGATAATATTGATACCCGTCAAGGCCGGAGAATATTATGATGATATTGATACCCGGTTTGAGTCCAGAGGATACTATTGAGATGATATCGATACCTGGTAAGGACGGAGGATATTATGATGATAGTGATACCTGGTTCGAGTCTGGAGGATACTATTGAGATGATATTGATATTTGGCAAGGCTGGAGGATATTGTGATAATATTGATACCCGGTTTGAGTCCGGAGAATACTATTGAGATGATATTGATACTCGGGGAGGTCGGAGGTTGATGACGATGATGATTGTCCTGACAAGGACACTTATGATGCATTGTGATATTGATGGTATATTTTGAATTCATTCCTGCATGCGCATCGCCTATCACCAGTATGCACCTATGTCTATCAGCCGGTATGGGACGGTTGCATAGATATAGGTGAAGAATATGTCTTGTGTTATTGTTTTTAGATTGAACCTTCCGAGTCTGGGGCGGTGGGGGTACGCATAGGCTCGGCTAGGTATTTGGTTGTCCGGAGTAGCCGGTTATTTACGATGTTATTGATATTGTTATTATCATTGTTATGATCATTATTATGGCTAGCCTATGACAGATTGGTCATGGATCCGGTATTGGGATTGAGGTATGTCTTCAGCCTTTGCTATCTTATTATTACATTACTATGCACGATTATTCTATGTCTAGCCATATGGATTAGAAATCCTGAGTATGTTGGTATTGAATCCTGATATTATTATAATGAGGTCTTAAAAAAAGAATATGACGATCTAGGTTATGTTTGAGATGACCTCATGTTTATATATATATATCTATATATATATTTATTTATTTATCTAGCTATATGAAGTCATTGGATATCCCTTTCTTCATTGTTCATATTGTATAGTCGTTCCTTCGCCTTGTATATTACAATATATCTTTCTTTTGCTCTTTATCTGTATATTGACCTGGGATATACGGTATAGCTTTGGCATATATTGAATGTAGCTGGAATAAGATAGTTCACCTTAATACTTCCTTAGTCTTATTATGTTAGACTCTTGGACATGAATAGGATAGTTGTCCCTTGTTATTCTCATTGAATTATTACATGATTTATGGACTCTTGGTTGTAGTTTCCATTCTGTTTATATGTTGTATATATCTACTTTATCTTTGGAGCTCAGTTGGCAGCTTCTTACTGAGTACCATTCGTTTGGTACTCATGCTACAGCTCTGCAGCCTGCAGATCATAGTATGAGTTATCGCCGTTGATGTGTGCATTGTGTAGAGTAGCCCTGATTCGGAGACTTAGAGTGAGCTCCTGACGTTAGGAGTATTACTTATCTCTCTCCTATGTTTTAAACTAGCCTCTAAGTTGTAGTTGAATCAGTGTATTTCTCCTTGATATATCACTTTTGTACTCTTATTATGTTTAAAATCTCTTGTACTGATACCACCAGGTTTTGGGATTCATTTATGTATTGATCTTTGTCTCATATATTTCGCATTTTTTTTCTTATGTTATTAAGTAGTCCGTTACTAGCTGTTCCGGACTACAGGTTGGCTTGCCTACTAGTGGGTTATGGTAGGCGCCATCATGACCTGAAACGTTGGGTCGTGACAAATTGGTATCAGAGCCTAGGTTTCTTTGGTGTGTTAGTACAAGAGCTAAGTGTTTGTAGAGTCCTGCGGATCGGTGCGGAGACGTCCGTAACCTATCTTTGGAAGGCTACAGTGACATTTTAGAAAATTTACTTCATGACTCCTTATCGTGTGTCTCCATTCCTATGAACCTTGAACATATTCTTTGATTCTATTCCATTCTCGAAGGATGATGCGATATTGTTAATAGATGCGGATGAGACTCCAACATGCATTTCCAGAATTTTTGCACAGTGTCAAATTAATGAGTCAAATATGGATATCGTAGATCTTCAGCGGTTGCTAAAAAGGATTTGGGTTGAGTCCCTATTAGACTTTTAGAGTGTGGTATAGTTCTTCGGGCCTTGGTGACCATTCTGGATTATGAGGGGTAGTATTTCGAAGTATTTTAGATTCTTGGTTTGGTTGTGTTGTGATGGGAAACTGGTTCAGAAAATGCCCCTGGTATGAGATAAGTGGCTAGATAGAGTTAGCCTGTATTCCCCGCCAGCCTAGAGTTCCTAAGATAGACTATGATTTTAGAAGTTTGGACATGAATTTACAGATTTCTCCCGACATTGGTTGGCCATCCATTTGTGTCCTCACCATGTTGATGCTCCAGGAATTGCTACGAGAATAGGACGATCGATTACTAGTTAGAGAGTGTCTTCGACATGGGAGTTTTAGTTATTCAGCTCATTCAGATCAACCTCGTGATGTTGTGGCATATTCAGTTATAGATGGTACATCTGGCAACTCATTTGATGATTCAGTCGGTCGGTCTGAGTTAGGCCCGTTCAGATTTATTTTCCCTATGCCCATCAGGCATGTGATTGCGGATGTCGCCATGACTGGTGTGCTTTTATTCTTGCCTTTATCTCTTATTATGTGTATTGGGATTTTCATACTCATTGATAATTATATGCCTTGATGAATTTATATGGGTTATTATGTGCCTTATTGTTGAATTCATGATTATATTACTACTCCATGGTTTATTTCTTTTAGTAGTGAATGGAGTAGATCTATATTGATGTTTCTTCCCTATGGGTGTGCTTTGGGTTCGAGTCCCACTTATCTTGGCACATTAGTCCTGTTGTAGCCCTTGAGTGGTACATAATATTGATGTTCATTTTGGTACCACCTATCGAGTATATTGATTTTGATATTGTTGTTGCTATTGCTACCACTGCATGAGAGTACTGATATTACTTGATATTATCACTTGATATTGTTACTTCATAATTGATTCTTGCTGGGTAGCTGTATAGATTAGTGTTATCTAGTTAGACTCTCATTTTCTTATGTTATTATTTGGTGGCTTGAGTAAATATAGCCCGATTTGATGATTTCTTTCCCCTAGCATGGCGAGGTTGATTATGTTCCCTCTTGGTTAGCTGTATTAGATTCATTCAGGGATGTATTGTGATATCGAAAGGCAGGTTAATCTTTTATGGCTATATTATCACCCTAGAGTTGGAAATTTAGTTGCATTGCCTATTATCGAGTCTAAGATCCTTAAACTTGCCTTCTGGGTTGCGAAGGTTTTCGCCTTAGCTATTCTTTTAGATATAGCTATTTGTGAGATTGACCAGTTTGAGGCTCGTTCTTCATTTGTGGCTATTTCTTTGTTCGATAGCGATTTGATGTTGATGTTGAGATGTCATGGATTCATCTCATAGGTAAGTTAGTTCGCTCTCTTGTGATGGATTGCCTTGTTGTTAGTGTGGAGATTGGATACTCTTTTGTCGTTGTGATATGGTTTTGTCTAGAGAAGATGAAAGATAGAGGCAGATGACCTTTCCTGTGATCGCTTCTAAAGTTGGGAAATTAGAAACTCTTTAGCTTGAGTTGTTGGTACTCTGGTGGTTGTCTCAACTTTGACCTTGGTTTTGAGATTGTTATTTCTTCTTTGATGAAGGAAATTCCTATTTTAGTATTTGTTTAGCCTAGTAAGGCTTAGTGGAGTGATTCTCCTCGATGATATGTGTTTAGGGCTATTTCTTTGCCTATATGGGGTATCGTATTGGTTCAATTTTGACTTGACGCTTTGGAATGGCGATTGAGAAGTATGATAAATTTGAATTATTAGTGCCTACCCATTCTTAGTTTTGTTTAGATATTTGAGACCGAGCGATTCAGCCTTGGTATTGAGATTTCAGCTTGGTATTGTAGAGCTTGCGTGGAGCTTCTATTTTAGAGTTGTCTTCATTCAGATTTCATTTATAGGCTGGTTGAGCCTACTCTGTAGTTGTCTATTCGGTCTTCTTGATATCGGTTGGATTATAGTTGATAAGTGTTTAGATGATAGCTTATGGGCCCCATATTGGTTATATCAGTTTTGACCTCGAAATTCAATTTTCTTTAGGAATTTTGGATGATTTACTCAATGGGAGTAATATACTTGAGTTGGTATCAACGTGTTGTGATTTAGATTTGCGTTCATCAGTCTTTTCAATTCAGTTGGAGGCCATTTAGCGGTTGAAGTTGAGGTTTGGTTGTTTGGGAAGTAAAGTGAGGGTGCAGGTTGAAAAAGGGATATCTGCGGTGAAATACCTTGCAAATGTTCTCTCCTCATGGAGGTTACCTGGGAAGTCATTCTTGGAGCATGCAGACGCAGTACCTCATCACTTCGAGCCTTTGAGATTCTTTTTATTCGTTGACTTTCGGGGACGAAATTCTTTTAGTAGTGGATATTGTAATGACTCTTCAGGTCATTTTTCCATATTTATGCTTATCTTCACCGTTGAGCTTCTTCATAGCTGCCCCAAATCATTTATGACTTGTTGGGACTGAGGGTTCGGTTACCGGGCAGTTCGTTTGGTTTTTAGAGTCAACTCCCTGTTTAGAAGTCTTCGTTGGTTCCAAATGGCCATCGATCAAAAACTTCAGCGAAACGATCTCGGATGAAAATTTCAACTGCACTAGAATATCCGAAATATCGATTTTAGTCTAGGTAGACCTTTGGTTCGGGTCCCAATTCACCCGAGCTCATTTCGACCTATTAGGCGAAAAGTCATAAAATTGAAACTATATGTGGGCCCCACTTTCTGCCTAAACAACCTTGTATAGAAGTTTTGATGATTCGAATGAATTTGAATTGTGGTTTACACTCAAATTTCACTATTGGATCATATATTTTGGGTCTCGAATGAGCTCCGAGGGTCAAAAATTTTGACTTTGCTGTAGCAGGGTACCGCGTCTGTTCACCGAAGGGGTCTACAAATAGACCCAAGGTCGCGATTTTGGGGATTTTTGTTTCACATTTGAGAACCTAAAACCCTAAATGGGTATGATTACTTGAAATTGACTCTTGTGGGCGTCTAGGGGACTTGGTAAACATCTTTTATCATGATTATCATCCGGATTAAGGTAAGATTTCATCACTCTATTGGTGAATTTCATTGTTCTTGACTCAAAACCCCAATTTAACTTAGGGCTTGATTTAGTCCCAAATTTCATTTGTTTGCACCCATCAATTGAGGGTTATGCTTCCTTGGTGATAGATGAGCATTGGGTTGACCTTGAAAATGCGATTTCCGTACGTGGGACCCACTTGGGCTTTTTGGTGTCATTTTTGGACTCGAAACACAATAGTGCAATATGGGTATCGTTAGATTCATATTGATGAGTAGATTATATTTTTGATAGCGTAATGGTATTTTGGAAATTCTGAAGTGAAGATGAGCATGCGGTGCTTGAAGTGTGATTTTGCGGTTTAGCCTTGAGGTAGGCTTCTGTCTACTCTTCTTCATGGATGATGTATGATATATATTGCGTGTGTACGTGAATGTTAAGATTGATATTGGATAGAATGACTTAGTATTGAATATACATATAAGTTTGGAGATTAGATAGGGTTTTGGACCCGTAGGTCAAATTACTGAATACCCTTGTAGAATACTATTTCCTTCTCCCTAGTTTGGGTAAATTTGTAGCATGGATATGATATAATGTTATACTCGGAATATGATTTTAGCATTTGAAGTATGATTTGTATATTTAGCCTTATTGGGCTAGTGTGATAGTTTTGGAACCGTAAGTTTGGTAGAGTTGACTTGAGTACCCTTGTTTCTAGTCGAAGTTATTATCTTAGGCGTTAATATGGCTTGCTTGACATCTAGAGGATGAACTAGATACCTTAGCCTAGTTTGGAGCATAGTATGCCTAATTATGGAAATTATGGAATAGAAGTGGGATCATCCGACCCACTTAGGCCAAGATTTATGTTAGCCCTTGTGGGCTTAGTTGCAGATAGTAGACCTAGTTGAGACTAATGAGCCTTATTTATGAGAATTACTTGGTGAATTGATAAATTGTGATGATTTTCGTCAGATTATGATTAGTGGCCCATAGAGACGCATTTTCCTCTTTGTTATGATATTTGACCCCTAGAGATGCACTTTCCTCTTTATTATGATATTTGGCCTATAGAGATGCATTTTCCTCTTTATTATGATATTTGACCCATGGAGATGCATTTTTCTCTTAATTATGATATTTTGCCCATAGAGATGCATTTTTCTCTTAATTATGATATTTTGTCCATAGAGATACATTTTCCTCTTAGTTATGATATTTGACTCATAGAGATGATTTTCCTCTTAGTTATGATTATTGAGCTTATAGAGACGATTTTCCTCTTAGTTATGATATTTGGCTCATAGAGATGATTTTCCTCTTAGTTATGATTATTGAGCTTATAGAGATAATTTTCCTCTTGGTCATGATGCATAACTTACAGATATGAGATGTCTAATAGAGGCGATATGCTTGTTGATATTATGCCTCCTAGATGTGAGATGTCTCCTACATGTGAGATGATTATAGATATGCTACGGTTTATAAATATGATTATTGATATGAGTCCCGAATATATATATGGGCCTAAGGCCATGATTATGATGTTGTGATTATTCCAGATAAATTAATTGGCCAAGGGCCGTGTTATGGTACTGATTAAATATCCAAGAAGCTTTTATTATTGTGAATGATGTGATTATGATTTATGAATATGAATATGTATATGTTTGTATACACATCTCTCCGGTATGGGACGGAGGAAGATGCGGTATGATGCTTATTATTCCATTGATTGAATACTGGTGATGGCATGCATAGGTTTGGTACGTTCATGATTATTTACCATTATAAATGATGTGATTATAGCCGAAATATGATCTTATGATTTTTCTTCTTGTTAGACGGTTAAGCTATGTGGTAACTAGTTGTCTATTAGCTAACTATTGCACTTGATCGCTAGGAAGCTAATGTATTAGTTAATGAATCTTGCTTAGTTGGAACATGGTAGCTAATGATGGTCAATTAATGAATGATGTTATTTAATAAAAGATGGTTAGACGACAAATAGTAATGTGTTGTCTAGTAATGATTAACAAAAATAGGAGGAATAGCTGATAATAATGAATGGTGGATAAATGACGGTTTTGGTCTAATGATGA
>NW_025880222.1:0-2672 GCF_002878395.1 Capsicum annuum
ATAAATAGAATAAATTTAATTTATTGTTCCTACGCATGAGTTTTAGGATTTAATAACATATATTTGTTGATTTTGATTATTTAATCTAGGTAATATTTAGTACTTCTAAAAATAGAATTTTACCTTATATAAAAAATATTCTTTATAATTCTATTTAAGTAATATTTTGGATCAAAATTTATACGAAACAAATTCTTATATTGTACTTTTGCTTTTTATTTTAATTTTGATTCACGTGTTTTCTTACTATCATTATCATCTTCCCTTTTGCCTTTATTTATTTCATTTAAATCATACCTTTAAAGATTATATATGAAGAATAATAATCAACAATTGACATTGATTCTCTCTTTTGATAATTTCTTGTGTTTCTTTTTTAGTTGAAAGTTTCTGATCGAAAAATTGGATAAGTATGTTGCCACCGAATGAAGTTGTCAAAAATCAGAGGTTTATTGCTCTTTTTTGTTTTACTTTCTTTGCGTAATCGTGACATAATTTTGATTATCGTGACATAAAAAAGGCTCCAATCTCATTTTTCTTTTAAAAAAACATATCAAGGTCACGGATTAGGATAGGAGGTTGAATTCTTTTTTATTTATGAGTCATGTTTTTTGTAATATCATAACTTTTATGTATAATTCAATCACTGTAGAAATCCATATTATTTGTAAGTGAGACATATTAATTATTATTTATGTTAAAGAAAATTGTAATACTAATTTATAAGAATAACATAAACAAGACGGCTATGGAATTTCAAAGAACAAAATAAAATCGAAGCAAAAAAGTATTTTGTAGTATAGTCATTTTCACCAATATCACATTATACATAGTACCCTCCTCTATCGAAGGTTGGGTTTGATTGAGTTGGTTTTAGTTTATATGTGAATGTCTTGGTTGCTTGTAATCACATGTGGATATTTGATCTTCATAATCTAAATTTAAAGATTTGATGATATGGAGCCACATACAAATGTAGATGTAGGAATTCGACTAAATATAATTCAAATATCTACTTAAAAAATCTGACTATATAGATTTGAGATATGAACACGAAAATTCGACTGATATTTATGTAAGGAGGAGGATCCGAACGCTTATATATAAAAGGACATTATTCAACATTTTTCATCACAAATTTTTAAGGTATTATTCTCTCAATTATTTTTGCCTTCGACAATATTGCATTTTTTTCTCTAGGAATATTTCTTTTATCATCTTTTGTGCATGTAATTGATAAGGTTTTAATTTTACTGTTGTGTCCAATTTTAGTCTTTTTCTGGCATAAGATTTATAAGCAAGCAATGTTATTATAATTAGATATTTTTGTAAAAATTTATAATCCACTCTATTTGAGTAAATTACTATTTAACTTTTTTTATAATAAAGTTATATATAAATATCTATATAAGCTTTCGCAATAGACAAAATCGTCTAATTTTAAATAATCAAATGTTATACGTGCGAGACACGTGCGGTTAAACTAATATATATATTATGTCGGTTTGATTCGGGTTCGGTTTGACTTTTTTTTGGTTAACACCAAACCAAACCAAGATGGTCGGTTTTTTTCTAACGCCAAACCAATCAAACCAAACTATAAGTCGATTTGTTTCCTCGGTTTGGTTTGGTTCGTTGGTTCGATTTGAGTTGACGATTTGGTCTGTACACCCCTAGTCATTGCAATGGGAAGCTTTCATGGTTAGGTTTATGTTAAATAAAAGCTTCTTTATGTTGCAGTTTTTGCTTGGGTTTTGCTGTAAATATGGGTCTACATACCATTGCAATGAAGAATGAATGAGTGAAATTTGTTGATTTTTCCTATATCTGTCTCCCTTTAAATTTCTGCAATTTTAGACTCATTTGAATTTTTAGAAAATTAATTTATGATGTTAGAAGATGAATCAAACGATTGTGAGATATGAATTTAATTTTTGGTTAATTCTTGTTTCTGGTTTAATTCTTGTTTCCTGCTTTTTGGCCAGTGTAATTTTACATTTTTTTCCTTTTTAGAATTTTCGCATGAGATCAAGGTAGAAGATGAATAGGACAATTGTCAGACGTCAAATTAATTCATATACGCCAATGGAAAACTAATCTGGTCTATCCGTGATTATGTTAATTTATACAAAATTAAATGAGAAGTCGATGTAGTCTATTCTATACTTATCTTAGTGTTTATGCTTGAACAATACATAATCATCGCATTAAACAATACAACTCCATCAATTGTGTTCAGTAAATTTCATAGACTGTAAGTCTTGTCAATAATATACAGTATTGGTTTATTGCCCTTAGTAGAATATTTGCAAAATAAAAGAAATAATTAATCAATAAAATAATAAATAATTAGATTTTATACAATTAAAGGTGCTTGAACAAGTCATGTGATAGTGTGAGAGTCCACATAAATTGGATAAGGTGATCAATGATGTGTGAGGATGGGTAGTGGATGAACAAATGAATTCCTCACAACATGCTTGTTCTATGGTAAACATTTCCCTAAGGATGTTGGCAAGCACAACTCATCACCTCACATCTTGTTTCACCACTTTCAATTTATGTGGACTCTCATACAATCACACGACTTGTTTAGGCTCATTCGATTGCAATTTATGTGGACTCTCATACAATCACACGACTTGTTTAGGCTCATTCGATTGCATAAAATA
>NW_025880223.1:0-4817 GCF_002878395.1 Capsicum annuum
CTTTGGGTAGGGTGAATGTAAGTAACCCTGGGCAAAGGGAGGTTGACATTCCTAATTTTTGTTCGACCATAGATTCGAATCTGAAAGAGGTTGGTTTTCGCACGAGTTTCATAGAGTCATGGACGGACCTCGGTATTAGGTTTCCTACATATCTTAGGTTACATGAGAATTCAGGCCACTTGTAGTTCATAGAGCTTGATTTAAAGCAAGATTTTAAAAAAATTCACAAATTATCTCAGTTTTAGAGTATTTGATAAAACCGAGAAACTAGGGAATAAAGGAATTAGGGGGGAGGTTGGAATGCTGTCGAGTTTTCTACATAGATACCAGCCTACATATCCCTAATATTTTAAGGAATCAGACTGCTTGTAGTTCAACTCAATCGGTAGAAAAGATAGTCTTTTATTTCAAACCATCTTTGGCTCAGAATAAGTGACAAGTTGACCGAGTTGTAGAAAAGAGGCTTGTAACTTATTAACCATGAATGTGGGATCCTTCAAATCCATAGTCAAGAACTTACCTGGACATAATTTCCAAAACTCTAAGTGTGTTGCCACCCGAATTTGAAAAAAAGAGAAGGTTATCCTCGACATGAGTTTAAAAATATCCCGAAGGTGAAGCTGAAACCAGAATATCTTGAAATACCCACATGCCTTCTAACAGGGGTGTGGTTGGATGGTGGTGGTGATCATCCTTTAGCTCGCTCCAAAGAGTTTGACTTCCCTCTTTAGACTATGTCCCATTTTGCTGCTAAGAAAGAGTTCCACGTTGTGCTGCATCCTACCTGAAGTCGTCTGCACCTGTGATTTTTATTTGAGATTTTCATCTACTCGGATGCTCTCGACAATGCTTCAAGCAAAAAGTGTTAGTACTAAATATAATTCACGAAAGAGGTATGTAGTCTTTTACCATATCTCCATATGAGTTGTGGCCTGAAAAGCAGAGTTATCTCTTCATGTACCTGTTTGATGGGAAATAACTCGCAATAACAGACACAACAACCTCCTTGGTTGTTGTATAATTAGCTCATCTGTCGAGCGAATATGTTTTCAAAGTGGGGTAGCCCTTTTGGTTACCTATATCACTTGTTTTATGTGGCATAATAACCTCTCCGGTTGTAGCCAATGATCGATTTATAAATTTTCCCTAAATTGTCAATCTTCAGATGATCTTGCACATTATTTGATGTTGGATATGAGGCGACTTACAGATATCATTTGAATTTTTAGCTTTTAGGTAATCCTGCACATCATCCAACTTTGGATAAGAGATGACTTAAAGATATCCCTCCAATCGCTAGCTTTCAGGTGTTCCTGCACATCATCCGACCTTGGATACAATATGACTTATAGATAATCCCTCAAATTGATCGTCTTTGGGTAATCCTGCACATAATCGATCTTGGATATGAAGCAGCTTATAGAGAACCCTTAGACGTATCTGTCACGCCTCAAATCCTATTGGGGCGAATTGGCACCCGTAATCGAGGAGGCCCGGGAGAACCAGCTCGTAACCTTATACTTCCCATGTAATACCTCTATGACAACCCAAAATTCAGACAACATCATGTCGCATATAAAAGGAAATAATCACCTGTATACGCTCGAGCACACATATATATGTATATCAATACTTGGCCAATTGAGCCATCACGTCTATTAACAAAACACCACCTCGACTGTACATTAGGTCTACAAAGCCTCTAGATAATACACAGAGTTTAACTAAGGCCGGGACACGCCCCGCCATATAACTAACTTCTATACAATACCAAAAGTGACTGGATATGACAAATTGGAGCTCACCAAAAGCAGCTGGATATCCTGGCTCCTACTTGTGCGGTGTAAGAGTTGAGGTACCTTTGCTTGCAGCATGAAATGCAGGTCCCTAGTAGAGGACGTCAGTACGAAATATGTACTGAGTATGTAAAGCTGTAGATAATAACATATGATATAGGAGCTCAACAGAAATCAGAAACAAGTGAATAAATCGTAATAGGAGTGGACCACACTTACTAGAACTTGTGACAATCTGTACATTGTATTTATTCAATTACTTTACATTTGTTCTTATCATCTTTGTAATCATTACTGTACTGCACTGTGACCATTAGGCTGCCTCCAGTACATATCAACTGGGATCGACCCATGATAGGCTTATGCCCCTGGGATACCACCCATAAATATATAAATAGGGATCGACCCATGATAGGCTTATGCCCCTGGGATACCACCCGATAAGAGAGAACTTCCATCACTTAGTTCAATTAATCTTTGAGATTGTTATTTTGGTCTCCACCGCATTTTTGATACTTTGAAACAATGGTACATCAATAAGAGACATATAAATAGACCTGCAATAACGATGAAGTAATAACTCATTGGCACATCAAGGAAGTGTTTTGGAGTCATCAATGCCATAAAATGAAGTAGAAACTTATTGGTATATGAATGAAACGTTTTGGAGTCATTAATAGCACATGGATCTTTTTTGAGTGACTGGATACCTTCTGACATTCGTTAGTGCAATAAACATGTAAGATTTGAAAAAAAAGTTAGTATTGAAATGCCTTGACGTCTTGTAAGGTGGAAACAAGTTCATTGGTAACATAGGACATCATACAAAACCATTATGGATCACATATTACTGAATAACTTTTGAAACTTTCTTAATAGAACAATTGTTCACTTTCATGCTAAAGATATGGTATAGAGTATGCTTTACATACTTGACTGCCAACCTTCAATACTAGTCCCAAATGGACTTTCCGTCTTTTTGAATTACTTATCTATAATGAACATATATAGCAATCTAGTATTAGCAACCAAACGTCACAATTCAATTATTTGAATTCACCAAACTAGTGGTTAAGTAGTAAGCCTTAATTACAATATAAAGGGTGTCACTTTAAGCCTCTTATACTCTAATTACATTCACATGCCATGCATATTCATACAACATCCTCCAATATCAAGTTTGGATTTATTTATCCTTCCAACCAATCCATTAAACCAAATTGAGCCATAGACATAAATAATCATCAATTCACTAGTATATCACCATATCCACCTTCCATAACTCAATTACCATATCCACCTTCTATAACTCAATTACCATATCCACCTTCCACAATTCAATACAACTAAACCATACAAAATAGTCCATAACCTTATTTCTATCACCTTTCAATAATAACCAATACATATAATCCTCTATCACACATATACATATGGAAAAGAACAAAGACAAATAATATTCATACCTTAAAATTCACCTCTTGATTATACAATCCTGTTTCCATAAATAATAGGTGCCGTTTGAAGCTCTCGAGATGACAAACGTAATTAACGGATTACTTTGGAATTTCTACGGTTGAATCAAAAGTAATTTAAAGGACAAATTTGGCCAGGGTTTGTTCTTCCTCAATGATTGATGATGAAAATGAGTTTTTGAACTCATATACATGTATATATACACAAATTCCTATCCATAATATAATAGGAAATGACCAAAATGCCTTTAAAATTTAAATAATGTCAAATCTGTCCTTTGGTGGACTGTTTTGATAAGCTAAAGTAAATCGACCATAACTCTTTGCTCCGATATTGGATTTGGGTGAAATTGGTATCGTTGGAAGGATAATTCAAAGGGTTTTCATTTCATATAAAGTACCCAGTTCGTCCTGTACAAGGAGTTATGGTCATTTGAAGTTGACCCTAAAAATCTGTTTTGATAGGCTGAAGTAAAATGAGTATAACTCCTTACTCAGACGTTGGATTTGGATGAAACTAATTGCATTGGAAATAAGACTCAAATATCTTTCTTTTCATAGGTCGCATCTCTCCCAGTTCATTATATTAAGGGATTTATGATTGTTCGAAGTTGACCCAAAAATTCAGTTGGCCTCAGTAATTTATGTGTAGGAAATTTTCTTGTATATTTACTATTCCCAAATATCTCATCCGCCGTTTTATAGTTTTGATCGTTCTCGATTATATACGAAACCTATCCATTTTTGGAAATCTTTATATCATTGGAAAGCTTATTCAACAACCTTCACATGGAACCATCGACGGGCAAATTCCGGTATAAATAAAATAAAAAAAATTAATTCCATGTAAATAAGACCAATACACGTACTTGAATACGCCAATACACGTACTTGAAAATGGGGTGTTACAGTATCAATTTGACAATCTTGCATATCCTCCGGTAAGGATTTAGTTGCGACTTACGGATAACCTTTGAACTATCAACTTTTGAGCGATTTTGGACACTATCCGGTTAGGATGTTATTATGGCTTACAGATGACCTACAGGCTATCAACTCATAGGTGATCTTTCACACTATCCTATTTCAAATAATATGACTTATAGATGACCTTCAAATTGTCAATTGCTAGGAAATCTTATATATCTTTCATTCTTAGATAGCGACCTGAAGGCGTCCCTCCAAATCGTGTGCTCTTAATGTATTCAGATGCTGATTCATGAAAAGATGATGATATCCTCGACGCCAGCGTTATGTCTTACGTGTCAACAGATATATTGAATGTTGATGTTATCCTCGATGCTAGCGTTATGTCTAGCGTATCGACAGATATATTGGATGTTGATGATATCCTCGACGCCAACATTATGTCTAGCGTGTTGATAGATATATTGGATGCTGATAATATCCTCGACGCCAGCATTGTGTCTAGTGTGTCGACAGATATATCAGATGCTGATGATATCCTCGATGCCAACATTGTGTCTAGCGTGTCGACAGATATATTAGATATTGATGATATCATCGATGCCAGTGTTGTGTCTAG
>NW_025880224.1:0-10627 GCF_002878395.1 Capsicum annuum
ATATACATGTATATATACACATATTCCCGTCCATAATATAATAGGAAATGACCAAAATGCCTTTAAAATTTAAATAATGTCAAATCTGTCCTTTGGTGGACTATTTTGATAAGCTAAAGTAGATTGACCATAACTCTTTGCTCCGATATCAAATTTGGATGAAATTGGTATCATTGGAAGGATAATTTAAAGGGATTTCATTTCATATAAAGTAGTCCACCCAGTTCGTCCTATACAAGGAGTTATGGTTGTTTGAAGTTGACCCTAAAAATCTGTTTTGGTAGTCTGAAGTAAAACGAGTATAAATCCTTACTCAGATGGTGGATTTAGATGAAATCAATTGCATTGGAAAGAATACTCAAAGATCTTTCTTTTTACAAGTCGCAACTCTCCCAGTTCATTATATTAAGAGAGTTATGCTCATTTGAAATTGACCCAAAAATTCGACTGGCCTCAGTAGTTTGTGTGCAGTAAATTTTCTTGCACATTTACTATTCCCAAATATACCGACCACCGTTTTATAGTTTCGAATGTGCTCGATTATATTCAAAACCTATCCATCTTTGGAAATCTTTATATTTTTGGAAATCTTATTCAATAACCTTCGCATGGAACCATCAACGTGCAAATTCCAGTTTAAATATAATAAAAAAATTAATTCCATATAAATAAGACCAATAAACGTACTTGAATACGCCAATACACGTACTTGAATACGGGGTGTTACATCCTTTCCCCTTTAGGAAATTTTTCCTCGAATGTTAGCGTAGTTATTCAACCGAAACAAGTTCAAGTCCATCATTCACATTCACATCATCACATAAATACTACGCATATATATAAAAAAAACTTACTTGTTAATGTTCTAACTCCATTTCTTAAACTTCCTCTTCATCTTTGAACAAATGAGGGTACTTAGATTTCATTTCTTCCTCACCTTCCCATGTAATCTCTTCCCTTTGATGATTTCTCCAATATACTTTCACCGATGCTATCTCTTTGTTTCTCATCTTCTTAACTTGGCCATCTAGAATAGCAATAGGCACTTCCTCATAGGTAAGATGTTCCGCAACTTGCACATCCTCAGTACAAGTGATATGTGATGGATCTCCGATTCACTTTCGAAGCATTGACATAGGAAATACCGAATGTAGTGATGAGAACTCTTGGGGTAGCTCTAATTGATATGCAACTTGTCCAAAACTTCGAGTGATCTTATGCGGGCCTATATAACGTGGACTCAACTTCCCTTTCTTGCTAAATCTCATTACCCCTTTTATTGGTGATATCTTCAAAAATACCCAATCACCTATAGAAAAATCTAGCCCTTTCCTTCTACTATCCGCAGATGTCTTGTGTCGACTTTGGACTATTTTCAGCCGTTGCTGAATTACTTTAACCTTCTCTATGGCTTGATAAACAAGATTCGGTCTGAAAAAAAAGTTTCACCCACTTTGAACCATCCTATTGGTGATCTACACTTTCTTCCATATAAAGCTTCATATGGTGCCATTTTGATACTTGAATGATAGCTATTATTGTAGGCAAACTCAATAAGAGATAAATGATCATCCAAGTTGCCCTTAAAATCTATTACACAAGCTCGTAGAATATCTTCAAGTGTTTGGATGGTACGTTCTGCTTGTCCATCTGTTTGAGGATGAAAAGATGTACTCAACTTCATTTGTGTTCCCAAACACCTCTGAAAAGACTTCCAAAAGTTTGTGGTAAATTGGGTTCCCCGATCTGATATAATAGAGATTGGCACTCTATGTAATCGGAATATCTCTTTAATGTACAACTTTGCATACTCTTCAACTTGTAAGTGGTCTTAACCGGTAAGAAATTTGCAGATTTGGTAAGCCTATCAACAATCACCCATATAGAATCAAACTTCTGGGATGTACGAGGCAAACCAATAAGGAAATCCATGTTGATCATGTTCCACTTCCAGCTTGGAAGATCAATGGATTGCATATAACCTCCGGGTTTTTGGTGCTCATCTTTAACTCTTTGAAAATTTGGACATTCAGCTACAAATTCTGCAATGCTCTTCTTCATGTCATTCCACCAATACATATCTTTCAAATCTTCATACATTTTGGTTGATCCTGGATGAATGGAATACCTTGAAAAATGTGCCTCCATCATAATCTTCTTTCTTAGCCCGTCAATATCCGGCACACACAATCGGTTTTAGCATTGAAGTACTTCTTCTCACGTAAACTCAAATGCCTTGGTCGCACCACTCTGAACGTTCTCCTTAAGCTGTAATAAAATAGGATCTGCATATTGCTTCTCTTTCACTTCAGCTACTAATGAATATTCCGTAGCATTATGTATGATAAGCTCTTTATCTGGAGTTTCAAGAAGGCAAAGTCCCAAACTAACTAACTAGTGATGATCTTTAATCATCCCTTGCCTTTCTATAGGTACCATCAAAGCCTTACAACTGAACGCATCAACTACCACATTTGCTTTCCCTGGATGGTACAAGATATCAACATCATAGTCCTTTAATAGTTCAAGCCATCTTCGCTGTCTTAAATTTAGATCCTTCTGATTAAAAATATATTGCAAGATCTTATGGTCAGTATATCTATCAACATGAACCCCATATAAGTAGTGGCGCCATATCTTTAAAGCAAAAATAACTGCTGCTAGCTCAAGATCGTGTGTAGGATAATTTTTCTCATGTGGCCGCAATTGTCTAGAACCATATGCTATTACCTTACCATGCTGCATCAATACACATCCTAAACTAATTCTGGAGCATCACAATACACTGTATACCCTTCGGTGCCTTCTGGAAGTATCAACACGGGTGTAGAAATCAACTTATTCTTTAAATCTCTATAACTCTTCTCACAGGCATCATTCCATTAGAATTTGGATGCTTTATAGGTTAGCTTGGTTAAGGGTGCTGAAATAGAAGAAAAACCTTTAACAAACCTTCTATAATAACCAGCCAACCCGAGAAAACTACAAATCTCCGTAGGCCAAGGCTTTGGCCAGTTCTTCACAGCTTCTATCTTTTGAGCATCAACCTTTATCCCTTCACTAGATACAATATGACCCCAAAATGCCACCGACTTTAACTAAAACTCACATTTAAAGAACTTTGCATAAAGCTTACAATCACTAAGAGTCTCTAATACCTGTGGTAAGTGATTGGCATGGTCCTCTTCTGACCTAGAATAAACTAAAATATCATCTATAAAAACTATCACAAATACATCTAGGAATGGCTTAAACACCCTATTCATCAAATCCATAAAAGCTGCGGGTGCATTTGTTAGCCCAAATGACATAAATAGAAACTCATAATGACCATACCGTGTTTGGAAAGCTATCTTGGGTATATCCTTCTCTTTGACCCTCACTTGGTGGTAACCTGACCTCAAATCAATCTTAAAAAAGCAGTTGGCGCCCTGTAACTTATCAAATGAATCATCAATTCTTGGGAAAGGATATTTATTCTTAATAGTCACCTTATTCAATTACCGATAATCAATACACATCCTCAGCGAGCCATCCTTTTTGCGCACAAATAACACTGGTGCTCCACAGGGGGACATACTAAGCCTTATGAATCCCTTCTCTAGCAAATCTTTCAATTGCTCTTTCAATTCTCGTAATTCTACTGGGGCCATTCTATACGGAGGAATTGAGATTGGTTGGGTTCCTGGTATTACATCAATACCAAACTCTAATTCTCATTCAGGAGGCAAACCTGGAAGATCTTCAGGAAATACATCAGAAAATTCATTTACTACCGGAACTGCGTGAAGAGTTGGTGGCTCCGCTTTTGTATCCCTTATTCTAACTAAATGATATATGTATCCCTTGGAAATCATTATTCTTGCCTTAAAATAAGAAATAAATATACCTCTTGGTGCGCCAATTTCACCTCTCCATTCAAGGACTGATTCATTTGGAAAATGGAAATATACCTTTTTTCGTGCAGCAATCAATTGTGGCATAACAAGACGCCAACCAGTCCATACCTGTTATAACATCAAAATCTACCATTTCTAACTCCACAAGATCAGCCATCGTATCACGACCACAAACAGTTACTCTGTAGTTTCGGTAAACCCTTCTAGCTATAATAGATTCCCCAATCGGTGTGGACACTTCAAATGGCTTAGCTAACATTTCGGGTATTCTTTCAAACTTTCTAGAAACCAATGGAGTAACATAAGATAATGTAGAACCGGGATCAATTAAGGCATATACATCAAATGAAAAGATAGACAATGTACCCGTAACCACATCTAGGGATGCCTCTTAATTCGGTCAATCCGCTAGAGCATACGTACGATTTTGAGCCCCGCTAGAACTCGTGGCTCCTCTATCACCTCTAATATGACCTATTGGTTGTGCACCCTTCCTGAATATGGCATCAATGATGATGATGAAACAAATGACCTCGTAGGTTGTGCTATACCCCCTATGCCCCTTCGTGGGGATATTCTCATCATATGCCCCGACATACCGCACTAAAAAAAAATTGGCCCCCAGCCGACATGCGCCCAAATAATACCTTCTTTATTTATTGCATGACACTCGACGAGGTCTCGATTGGCTCATATTCCCTTGCCCTTGGTACCCCACTGTCCGCGAACTTTGACTCTCACTTCTGTGCCCAAATTGGTTTCCTCTAGACCCTTGGAACTGTGGTGGTGCACTAGCTGCAGAATAAGAGGATAATGGGCTAGATGGTCTAGTAGAAAACAATGGTCTGAACCCTCCTTGGGATGCCATGAACTGCCCTGTAGATCTGGCCTTCTTGGAATATCCTCTTTCTAATTCCGGCGTTCTTCTCCTCTGCCTCTGATCCTCCATTTTTCGTGCAAAATCTTAGATCCTTGCTATGTCCATATCTTTGTTAAAAGCGACAATAGTATAATCTCTAACCAGATAAGGATCTAGCCTATCCATATATTGATGAACTATGTCATCCATATTAGCTACAACATTAGGAGCATATCTCGACAAGGAATTAAATTAGAGACTGTACTCCCTCACGCTCATATTCCCCTGACGAAGATTTAAAAACTGATCTGCATGGGCTTGATGAATCTCGAATGGAAGATAATGATCAAGAAATGCCTCTTTGAATTCTTTCCAAATAGCTGGGGTGCATCAATACCCCTAGATCGTTTCCAGTCCTCGTACCAATATATAGCCTCCTCTTTAAATCTATACGCTACTAACTCCACTGTCTCTCTACCCGTTACATGCATAACATCTAAGGCCCTTTGAATTTGATCAATAAAGTCCTGTGGGTCCCCATTAAGATCTGATCCAATAAAAGTGGGAGAATCTATCTAATGAAAATCCTGTGTTCGAAGGCTAGCCGCCCTATCTGTACCACTAGGACCCGTGGTAGGAATGGCTTGCCCTTGAGCTTGCCCAGCAACTATATGAGTAAAAAGTTGTACTGCATATCTAAGATCTTGATAAACAACATTAATAGGTGGCTCTGGGGATATAGTTCTCCTCCCCCTTATTTCTTCCGGAGTGGAGGAAGTTTCTGATGCGTGCTCATCTGGAGCCTCACTTTGATTAGCTGGTATAGTGGGTGACTTACAAGTCCCCTCTCCGGCAGCCACATCTACTTGCTTACCGGTATTCTTGCTTTTGGTAACCAGCATCATTACTATAATAAGAGAAACAAATGGATTCAGTGGTCAACTATGACTTCATATACAATATAGGCTCTATCGCATGATCTAAGACATGAAGAAAATAAACAATTCCTAAATGTCCATAGCCTCCTGTTTATAGATGTGGTGCACGACACACTGATAAACAAAACTCTACATAGATATGGCTTTGTAGACTCAATAGGACAAACTTCTCTGATACCACTTCTGTCACGCCTCAAATCCTATTGGGGCGGACTGGCACCCATAACCGAGGAGGCATGGGAGAACCAGCTCATAAGCTTATACTTCCCATGCATACCTCTATGACAACCTAAAATTAGGACAGCATCATGTCTCATATAAATGAAAATAATCACCGGTATAGGCTCGAGCACACGTATATATGTATATACACTACTTGGCCATTGGAGCCATCATGTCTATTAATAAAACACCACCTTGACTGTATATTTGGTCTACAAAGCCTATAGACAATACACAGAGTTTAACTATGGTCGGGACACACCCCACCATATAACTAACTTCTATACAATACGAAAAGTGACTGAATATGACACGGAAAGCCCCGAAGAAAAAAGGAGCTCACTAAAAGCAGCTGGATATCCTGGATCCTTCTTGTGCAGTGTATGAGCTGAGGTACCTGTGCCTGCAGCATGAAATACAAATCCCTTATGGGGGACGTCAGTACGAAATATGTACTAAGTATGTAAAGCTATAGATAATCACATATGATTTAGGAGCTCAATAGAAATAAAAAACAAGTGAATAAATCATAATAGGAGTGGACCACACTTACTAGAACTCGTGACAACCTATACATTGTATTTATTCAATCACTTTACCTTTGTTCTTATCATCTTAGTAATCATTACTGTATTGTACTATGACTATTAGGCTGCCTCCAGTACATATCCAAATGGGATCGACCCATGATAGGCTTATGCCCCTAGGATACTACCCATAAACACATAAATAGGGATCGACCTATGAAAGGCTTATGCCCCTGGGATACCATCTGATAGGGGAGAACTTCCATCACTTAGTGCAATTAATCTTTGAGATTTTTATTTCGGTCACCATCATATTTTTGATACTTTGAAACAATGATACATCAATAAGAGACATATAAATAGACCATCAATGCAATAACAATAAAGTAAGAACTCATTGGCACATCATGAAGTGTTTTGGAGTAATCAATGCCCTAACAAAGAAGTTGAAACTTATTGGTATATCAATGAAATGTTTTGGAGTCATTAATAGCACATGGATCTTATTTGAGTAATCAAATACCTTCTGACATTCATTAGTGCAATAAACATGTAAGATTTGGAAAACAAGTAAGTATTGCAATTATTTGACATCTTGTAGGGTGGAAACAAGTTCATTGGTAATGTAGGACATCATACAAAATCATTATGGATCACATGTTACTAAATAACTTTGGAAACTTTCTTAATAGAACACTTGTTCACTTTCATGCCAAAGATATGGTATAGAGTATGCTTTACATACCTGACTGTCAACCTTCAATACTAGTCACAAATGGATTTCCCATCTTTTCAGATTACTTATCTACAATGAACATATATAGCAATCTAGTATTAGTGACCAAACGTCACAATGCAATTATTTGAATTCACCAAACTAGTGATTAAGTAGTAAGCCTTAATTACACCATAAAGGGTGTCACTTTAACCCTCTTATACTCCAATTATATTCACATGCCATGCCTATTCATACAAAATCCTCCAATATCAAGTTTGGATTCATTTCCTTCCAACCAATTCATTAAACCAAATTGAGCCATAGACATAAATAATCATTAATTCAATAGTATATCACCATATCCACCTTCCATAACTCAATTACCATATCCAACTTCCATAACTCAATTACCATATCCATCTTCCACAATTCAATACAACCAAACCATGCAAAATAGTCCATAACCCTACTTTTATCACCTTTCAATAATAACCAATACATATAATCCTCTATCACACATATACATATGGAAAAGAACAAAGGCAAACAATATTAATACCTTAGAATTTACCTCTTGATTATGCAATCCTGTTTGCACAAATAGTTGGTGTCGTTCGAAGCTCTCGAGATGACAAACGCAGTTATCAAATTACTTTGGAATTTCTACGGTTGAATCAAAAGTAATTTAAAGATAAAATTTGGCTAGGGTTTATTCTTTATCAATGATTGATGATGAAAATGAGTGTGTGAACTCATATACATGTATATATACACATATTCCCATCCATAATATAATAAGAAATGACCAAAATGCCTTTAAAATTTAAATAATGTCAAATCTATCCTTTGGTGGACTGTTTTGCTAAGGTAAAGTAGATCGACCATAACTCTTTGCTCCGATATATGATTTGGGTAAAATTGGTATCATTGGAAGGATAATTCAAAGGGATTTCATTTCATATAAATTAGGCCACCCAGTTCGTCCTGTACAAGGAGTTATGGTCGTTTGAAGTTGACCCTAAAAATCTATTTTGATAGGATGAAGTAAAATGAGTATAACTCGTTACTCAGACGTTGGATTTTGATGAAACCAATTGAATTGGAAAGAATACTCAAATATATTTATTTTCATAGGTCGCAGATCTCCCAGTTCATTATATTAAGGGAGATATGATCGTTCGAAGTTGACCCAAAAATTCGGCTGGCCTTAGTAGTTTGTGTGCAGGAAATTTTCCTGCACATTTACTATTCCCAAATATCCCGGCCACCATTTTATAGTTTCAAACGTGCTCGATTATATCCAAAACCTATTCATTTTTTAAAATCTTTATATCGTTGGAAAGATTATTCAATAACCTTCGCATGGAACAATCGATGGGCAAATTTTGATTTAAATAAAAATAAAAACTTAATTCCATATAAATAAGACCAATATACATACTTGAATACGCCAATACACGTACTTGAATACGGGGTGTTACAACATTGGAGACTTTCTACGTGGAAGATTTGCTCACTTCCATTGTTGATATTGGGGGAGGGCCAAGTGTGAATTAAAATTCACTTAGATCTTCAGTAATTCAATAGAGATTATGGGTCTATTTATGCTTATTTATATTATGTGTAGCTTAATCTCTCTCTTTGGGTTATGTGTGAATAGGGGTTAAAGTGTGTCTGGTTTGTTATTGTTAGCATCTATTTGGTAGTTCTTGTTTATGGGTTCTATCATTGCCGTGCTAATTATGTTGGGATTTGATGGGCAAAAGCTCCGAATACCCATATGGTTTTGATGGGAGAAAGCTCCAATATCTATAAAACTCGAGGGCACCTTTGAAAGAAGGGTTTTTGGTGAAGTGTAGGAATCTATATCATCCTCAAAAGAAGGATGTGGGGACCAAAAAATGATAGACAATCATGCGTGTAGTTAGCTAAATTTTCACTATATTAGGCGTAAGGGTGGATCTGAGGATGACTATACCATGGGTATCATACTAGAAATAGGGATGCCAAATTTAGGTTATGGTTACCGATTATTCAACACACCTTTTTGTTATTTGAAAGAATCAACGGGTGAAAGTATGGTGTTTTCTTGAAAGACTAGTATCAAAATCTATAACCAAGCCTACCCATATTTGACTAACTAAATTGATGTTGACTATTAACTCCCACATTTTACTCCCTTAGTAATGCATAATCCCAAGATCCGTGCATAATTGTTAAAACTCTAATTATTCGTAGCCCCAAATTTATACTAGCAAAACCCAAAAAGAAATTTTATTGTATGTAGTCACCTCCCCATTTTATTTTTTTTTGCATTATTTGTTTGGATTTAACTTGTAGCTATTATTTCTAAGTAAATTTATTGCCACTCACATTGTTCCTCATGGATTCGAACCCGACTCTGAAGTTGGGTAAATTTATTGATGATGACCGCCTTGCACTTGAATTGAAGTGTAAGTTGAACGTTATCAAAACTGGCACCATTTCCTGGGAATAATTTGGTGTGTTAAGTTAGTTTGAAATTTTAGCTTACTTTCTTGAATTCAAGATTGTATATATGTGTCTGTGATTTTTCTTTGTAAGTAGATTTTTTTTTACTTTTCCTTATGTCATCTTCAAACAAGTATAGCTTGGATATTTGGAAGTCATATCATGACCCCTCATGTTCGTATTGTGATGGACCACACTTCAGGAAAGATTGTAACTATGCTCCTCCGAGAGAGATAGAATCACCATCTCAATCTTATCGGGAGTATTGTTGTTATATGTGTAAAAGTTAAGAAGGACATTGGGATGAGGATCATGTCCTCAATTTGTTCTTAATGTATGTCTGAGGATCATATCCCAGACTTGACTTTGTTCACACTACTAAAGTTTCTTATTTTGAGATGAGTTTCCTAGGAACTAGGTCCATGAGGATTTTGACACGACCCCTTCTTGTTGATCTTCAATTTAGCGCTGAGATTAATGATTGGTACTTTGAATCATCATCATTTCCATCTAAATTCTTTAAACTTTTGCCTCTTCATCTTCAGCAACATCAGTAAGGATCAATAATTTTTTCTGACAGCTTAGGAACTACATGCTCCTTTTTCATCAATCCACTGACTTTCTTTTCAGTTCATTCACCAAAGGATCTTCATTCAACAAATTTGAAATTCATTATAGGGCTTCCTTTTGAACACAAGCTTCACATTAACCCATTTCTAAATATCACCTTTCATAATCCAAGTACTAGATCCTTACGATAACCTTTCATAATAAGACACCTTCACTTGAAGTGTCTTAAGAGAGAGAACACAGTCAGTCCTTTCATCTTTGAGCTTTGAACCCTTTCAATAAATAAGCTATTTCTGAATGCAACCCCCTTCCCATATCTAGAATTATGATCACACGCTAGATTTGGGGACCCATTTAAGCCTGAGTTACCAATAGGATGACAATGGTGTGATCGAATCCCTTTT
>NW_025880224.1:13627-33010 GCF_002878395.1 Capsicum annuum
ATTTAGGAATTGTTTCTTTTCTTCATGTCTTAGATCATGCGATAGAGACTATATTGTATATGAAGTCATAGTTGACCACTGAATCCGTTTGTTTCTCTTATTATAGTAATGATGCTGGTTACCAGAAGCAAGAATACCGGTAAGAAAGTAGATGTGGCTGCCGGAGAGGGGACTTGTAAGTCACCCACTATACCAGCTAATCAAAGTGAGGCTCCAGATGAGCACGCATCAGAAACTTCCTCCACTCCGGAAGAAATAAGGGGGAGGAGAACTATATCCCCAGAGCCACCTATTAATGTTGTTTATCAAGATCTTATATATGCAGTACAACTTTTTACTCATATAGTTGTTGGGCAAGCTCAAGGGCAAGCCATTCCTACCACGGGTCCTAGTGGTACAGATAGGGCGGCTAGCCTTTGAACACAGGATTTTCTTTAGATAGATTCTCCCACTTTTATTGGATCAGATCTTAACGAGGACCCACAGGACTTTATTGATCAAATTCAAAGGGCCTTAGATGTTATGCATGTAACGGGTAGAGAGACAGTGGAGTTAGCAGTGTATAGATTTAAAGAGGAGGCTATATATTGGTACGAGGACTGGAAACGATCTAGGGGTATTGATGCACCCCCAGCTATTTGGAAAGAATTCAAAGAGGCATTTGTTGATCATTATCTTCCATTCGAGATTCATCAAGCCCATGCAGATCAGTTTTTAAATCTTCGTCAGGAGAATATGAGCGTGAGGGAGTACAGTCTCTGATTTAATTCCTTGTCGAGATATGCTCCTAATGTTGTAGCTAATATGGATGACATAGTTCATCAATATGTGGATAGGCTAGATCCATATCTGGTTAGAGATTATGCTATTGCCGCTTTTAACAAAGATATGGACATAGCAAGGATCCAAGATTTTGCACGAAAAATGGAAGATCAGAGGCAGAGGAGAAGAACACCGAAATTAGAAAGAAGATATTCCAAGAAGGCTAGATCTACAGGGCAGTTCATGGCATCCCAAGAAGGCTTCATACCATAGTTTTCTGCTAGACCATCTAGCCCATTATCCTCTTATTCTGCAGCTAGTGCACCACCACAGTTCCAAGGGTCTAGAGGAAACCAATTTGGGCACAGAAGTGAGAGTCAAAGTTCGCGGACAGTGGGGTACCAAGGGCAAGGGAATATGAGCCAATCGAGACCTCGTCGAGTGCCATGCAATAAATAAAGAAGGTATCATTTGGGCGCATGTCGGCTGGGGGCCAATTTTTTTTTAGTGCGGTATGTCGAGGCAAATGATGAGAATATGCCCACGAAGGGGCATAGGGGGTATAGCACAACCTACGGGGTCATTTGTTTCATCATCATCATCGATGCCATATTCAGGAAGGGGTGCACAACCAATAGGTCATGTTAGAGGTGATAGAGGAGCCACGAGTTCTAGCGGGGCTCAAAATCGTACGTATGCTCTAGCGGATTGACAGAATTACTAGTCATCCCTAGATGTGGTTACGGGTACATTGTCTATCTTTTCATTTGATGTATATGCCTTAATTGATCCCGGTTCTACATTATCTTATGTTACTCCATTGGTTTCTAGAAAGTTTGAAAGAATACCCGAACTGTTAGCTAAGCCATTTGAAGTGTCCACACCGGTTGTGGTCGTGATACGATGGCTGATCTTGTGGAGTTAGAAATGGTAGATTTTGATGTTATAATGGGTATGGACTGGTTGGCGTCTTGTTATGCCACAATTGATTGCTGCACGAAAAAAGGTATATTTCCATTTTCCAAATGAATCAGTCCTTGAATGGAAAGGTGAAATTGGCGCACCAAGAGGTATATTTATTTCTTATTTTAAGGCAAGAATAATGATTTCCAAGGGATACATATATCATTTAGTTAGAGTAAGGGATACAGAAGCGGAGCCACCAACTCTTCACATAGTTCCGGTGGTAAATGAATTTTCTGATGTATTTCCTGAAGATCTTCCAGGTTTGCCTCCTGAACGAGAATTAGAGTTTGGTATTGATGTAATACCAGGAACCCAACCAATCTCAATTCCTTCGTATAGAATGGCCCCAGTAGAATTACGAGAATTGAAAGAGCAATTGAAAGATTTGCTAGAGAAGGGATTCATAAGTCCTAGTATGTCCCCTTGTGGAGCACCAGTGTTATTTGTGCACAAAAAGGATGGCTCGCTGAGGATGTGTATTGATTATCGGTAATTGAATAAGGTGACTATTAAGAATAAATATACTTTACCAAGAATTGATGATTTATTTGATCAGTTACAGGGCGCCAACTGCTTTTCTAAGATTGATTTGAGGTCAGGTTACCACCAAGTGAGGGTCAAAGAGAAGGATATACCCAAGATAGTTTTCCAAACACGGTATGGTCATTATGAGTTTCTATTTATGTCATTTGGGCTAACAAATGCACCCGCAGCTTTTATGGATTTGATGAATAGGGTGTTTAAGCCATTCCTAGATGTATTTGTGATAGTTTATTCTAGGTCAGAAGAGGACCATGCCAATCACTTACCACAGGTATTAGAGACTCTTAGTGATTGTAAGCTTTATCCAAAGTTCTTTAAATGTGAGTTTTAGTTAAAGTCGGTGGCAATGTTGGGTCATATTGTATCTGGTGAAGGGATAAAGGTTGATGCTCAAAAGATAGAAGCTGTGAAGAACTGGCCAAAGCCATGGCCTACGGAGATTCGTAGTTTTCTCGGGTTGGCTGGTTATTATAGAAGGTTTGTTAAAGGTTTTTCTTCCATTTCAGCACCCTTAACCAAGCTAACCCACAAAGCATCCAAATTCTAATGGAATGATGCCTGTGAGAAGAGTTATCAAGATTTAAAGAATAAGTTGATTTCTACACCCGTGTTGATACTTCCAGAAGGCACCGAAGGGTATAGAGTGTATTGTGATACTCCAGAATTAGTTTAGGATGTGTATTGATGTAGCATGGTAAGGTAATAGCATATGGTTCTAGACAATTGCGGCCACATGAGAAAAATTATCCTACACACGATCTTGAGCAGCAGCAGTTATTTTTGCTTTAAAGATATGGCGTCACTACTTATATGGGGTTCATGTTGATAGATATACTGACCATAAGAGCTTGCAATATATTTTTAATCAGAAGGATCTAAATTTAAGACAGCGAAGATGGCTTGAACTATTAAAGGACTATGATGTTGATATCTTGTACCATCCAGGGAAAGCAAATGTGGTAGTTGATGCGTTCAGTTGTAAGGCTTTGATGGTGCCTATAGAAAGGCAAGGGATGATTAAAGATCTTTACTAGTTAGTTAATTTGGGACTTTGCCTTCTTGAAACTCCAGATAAAGAGCTTATCGTACATAATGCAACGGAATATTCATTAGTAGCTGAAGTGAAAGAGAAGCAATATGCAGATCCTATTTTATTACAGCTTAAGGAGAACGTTCAGAGTGGTGCGACCAAGGCATTTGAGTTTACGTGAGAAGGAGTAATTCAGTGCTAAAACCGATTGTGTGTGCCGGATATTGACGGGCTATGAAAGAAGATTATGATGGAGGCATATTTTTCAAGGTATTCCATTCATCCAGGATCAACCAAAATGTATGAAGATTTGAAAGATATGTATTGGTGGAATGACATGAAGAAGAGCATTGCAGAATTTGTAGCTGAATGTCCAAATTGTCAAAGAGTTAAAGTTCAGCACCAAAAACCCGGAGGTTATATGCAATGCATTGATCTTCCAAGTTGGAAGTGGAACATGATCAACATAGATTTCCTTATTGGTTTGCCTCGTACATCCCAGAAGTTTGATTCTATATGGGTGATTATTGATAGGCTTACCAAATCTGCAAATTTCCTACCAGTTAGGACCACTTACACAGTTGAAAAGTATGCAAAGCTGTACATTAAAGAGATATTCCGATTACATAGAGTGCCAATCTCTATTATATCAGATCGGGGAACCCAATTTACCGCAAACTTTTGGAAGTTTTTTCAGAGGTGTTTGGGAACACAAATGAAGTTGAGTACATCTTTTCACCCTCAAACAGATGGACAAGTAGAACGTACCATCCAAACACTTGAAGATATTCTACGAGCTTGTGTAATAGATTTTAAGGGCAACTTGGATGATCATTTATCTCTTATTGAGTTTGCCTACAATAATAGCTATCATTCAAGTATCAAAATGGCACCATATGAAGCTTTATATGGAAGAAAGTGTAGATCACCAATAGGATGGTTCGAAGTGGGTGAAACTCTTTTGTTCAGACCGGATCTTGTTTATCAAGCCATAGAGAAGGTTAAAGTAATTCAGCAACGGCTGAAAATAGTCCAAAGTCGACACAAGTCATCTGCGGATAGTAGAAGGAAAGGGCTAGAGTTTTCTATAGGTGATTGGGTATTTTTGAAGATATCACCAATAAAAGGGGTAATGAGATTTGGCAAGAAAGGAAAGTTGAGTCCACATTATATAGGCACGCATAAGATCACTCGAAGGTTTGGACAAGTTGCATATCAATTAGAGCTACCCCAAGAGTTCTCATCAGTACATTCGGTATTTCCTATGTCAATGCTTTGAAAGTGAATCGGAGATCCATCATATATCACTTCTACTGAGGATGTGCAAGTTGCGGAACATCTTACCTATGAGGAAGTGCCTATTGCTATTCTAGATGGCCAAGTTAAGAAGATGAGAAACAAAGAGATAGCATCGGTGAAAGTATGTTGGAGAAATCATCAAAGGGAAGAGATTACATGGGAAGCTGAGGAAGAAATGAAATCTAAGTACCCTCATTTGTTCAAAGATGAAGAGGAAGTTCAAGAAACGGAGTTAGAACATTAACAAGTAAGTTTTTTTTTTATATATGCATAGTATTTATGTGATGATGTGAATGTTAATGATGGACTTGAACTTGTTTCGGTTGAATAACTACGCTAACATTCGAGGAAAAATTTCCTAAAGGGGGAAGGATATAACACCCCGTATTCAAGTACGTGTATTGGCGTATTCAAGAACGTTTATTGGTCTTATTTATATGGAATTAATTTTTTTATTATATTTAAACTGGAATTTGCACGTCGATGGTTCCATACGAAGGTTATTGAATAAGATTTCCAACGATATAAAGATTTCCAAAGATGGATAGGTTTTGAATATAATCGAGCACATTCGAAACTATAAAACGGTGGTCGGGATATTTGGGAATAGTAAATGTGCAGGAAAATTTACTGCACACAAACTACTGAGGCCAGTCGAATTTTTGGGTCAATTTCAAACGAGCATAACTCTCTTAATATAATGAACTGCTAGAGTTGCGACTTATGAAAAGAAAGATCTTTGAGTATTCTTTCCAATGCAATTGATTTCATCTAAATCCAACATCTGAGTAAGGATTTATACTCGTTTTACTTCAGACTACCAAAACAGATTTTTAGGGTCAACTTCAAACAACCATAACTCCTTGTATAGGACGAACTGGGTGGACTACTTTATATGAAATGAAATCCCTTTAAATTATCCTTCCAATGATACCAATTTCATCCAAGTTTGATATCGGCGCAAAGAGTTATGGTCAATCTACTTTAGCTTATCAAAATAGTCCACCAAAGGACAGATTTGACATTATTTAAATTTTAAAGGCATTTTGGTCATTTCCTATTATATTATGGATGGGAATATGTGTATTTATACATGTATATGAGTTCAAAAACTCATTTCATCATCAATCATTGAGAAAGAACAAACCCTAGCCAAATTTGACCTTTAAATTACTTTTGATTCAACCGTAGAAATTTCAAAGTAATCCGATAACTGCGTTTGTCATCTCGAGAGCTTTGAACGGCACCTATTATTTGTGCAAACAGGATTGCATAATAAAGAGGTGAAAATTATAAGGTATGAATATAGTTTGCCTTTGTTCTTTTCCATATGTATATGTGGGATAGCGGATTATATGTATTGGTTGTTATTGAAGGGTTATGAAAATAGGGTTATGGACTATTTTGCATGGTTTGGTCGTATTAAATTATGGAAGGTGGATATGGTAATTGAGTTATGGAAGGTGGATATGGTGATATACTATCGAATTGATGATTATTTATGTCTATGGCTAAATTTGGTTTAATGGATTGGTTGGAAGGATAAATGAATTCAAACTTGATATTGGAGGATGTTGTATGAATATGCATGGAATTTGAATGTAATTAGAATATAAGAGGGTTAAAGTGACACCCTTTATGGTGTAACTAAGGCTTACTACTTAACCACTAGTTTGGTGAATTCAAATAATTGCATTGTGACGTTTGCTCGCTAATACTACATTGCTATATATATTCATTGTAGATAAGTAATTCGAATAGACGAGAAGTCCATTTGTGACTAGTATTGAAGGTTGACAGTCAGGTATGTAAAGCATACTCTATACCATATCTTTGGCATGAAAATGAACAATTGTTCTATTAAGAAAGTTTCCAAAGTTATTTAGTAACCTGTGATCCATAATGGTTTTGTATGATGTCCTACATTACCAATGAACTTGTTTCCACCCTACAAAATATCAAGACATTCCAATACTTACATGTTTTCCAAATCTTACATGCTTATTGCACTAATGAATGTCAGAAGGTATCCGATTACTCAAACAAGATCCATGTGCTATTAATGACTCCAAAATGTTTCATTGATATACCAATAAGTTCCTACTTCATTGTTATGGCATTGATGACTCTAAAACACTTCATTGATGTGCCAATGAGTTTTTACTTCATTGTTATTGCATTGATGGTCTATTTATATGTCTCTTACTGATGTATCATTGTTTTAAAGTATCAAAAATACAGTGACCAAAATAACAATCTCAAAGATTAATTGAACTAAGTGATGGAAGTTCTCTCTTATTGGGTGGTATCCCAGGGGCATAAGCCTATAATGGTTCGATCCCTATTTATGTGTTTATTGGTGGTATCCCAGGGGCAAAAGCCTATCATGGGTCGATCCTAGTTGATATGTACTGGAGGCAGCCTAATGGTCATAGTACAATACAGTAATGATTATAAAGATGATAAGAACGAAGGTAAAGTGATTGAATATATACAATGTACAAGTTGAAAGTTCTAGTAAGTGTGGTCCACTCCTATTACGATTTATTCACTTGTTTCTGATTTCTATTGAGCTTCTATATCATATGTGATTATCTATAGCTTTACATACTCAGTACATATTTCGTACTGACGTCCCCCATGGGGGACCTACATTTTATGCATCAGGCACAGGTACCTCAGCTCATACACCACACAAGTAGGAGTTAGGATATCCAGCTGCTTTTGGTGAGCTCCAGTTTGCTTCAGGGCTTTCCGTGTCATATCTAGTCACTTTTGGTATTGTATAGAAGTTAGTTATATGGAGGGGTGTTTTCCGACCTTAGTTAAAATCTGTGTATTGTCTAGAGGCTTTGTAGACCTAATGTACAGTCAATGTAGTGTTTTGTTTATAGACGTGATGGCTCCAATGGCCAAGTATTTTATATACATATATACGTGTGCTCGAGCTTATACAGGTGATTATTTCCTTTTATATATGACATGATGCTGTCTAAATTTCGAGTTGTCATAGAGGTATGCATGGGAAGTGTAAGGTTATGAGCTGGTTCTCCCAGGCCTCCTCAGTTTCGGGTGCTAGTCCGCCCTAATAGGATTTGAGGTGTGACAAAAGTGGTATCAGAGAAGTTTGTCCTAGTGAGTCTATAAAGCCTTGTCTACGTAGAGTTTTGTATATCGGTGTGTCGTGCACCGCATCTATAAATAGGAGGCTCTGGACATTTAGGAATTGTTTCTTTTCTTCATGTCTTAGATCGTGTGATAGAGCCTATATTATATATAAAGTCATAGTTGACCACTGAATCCGTTTGTTTCTCTTGTTATAGTAATGATGCCGGTTACCAGAAGCAAGAATACCGGTAAGCAAATAGATGTGGCTGCCGGAGAGAGGACTCGTAAGTCACCCACTATACCAGCTAATAAAACTAAGGCTCCAGCTGAGCATGCATCAGAAACTTCTTCCACTCCGGAAGAAATAAGTGGGAGGAGAACTATATCCCAAGAGCCACCTATTAATGTTTTTTATCAAGATCTTAGAAATGCAGTGCAACTTTTGACTCGTATAGTTGCTGGGCAAGCTCAAGGGCAAGCCATTCCTATAATGGGTCCTAGTGGTACTGATAGGGCGGCTAGCCTTCGAACACAGGATTTTATTTAGATGGATCCTCCCACTTTTATTGGATCAAATCTTAACGAGGACCCATAGGACTTTATTGATCAAATTCAAAGTGCCTTAGATTTTATGCATGTAACGGGTAGAAAGACGGTGGAGTTAGCAGCGTATAGATTTAAAGAGGAGGCTATATATTGGTACGTGGACTGGAAATGATCTAGGGGTATTGATGCACCCCCAGCTATTTGGAAAGAGTTCAAAGAGGCATTTCTTGATCATTATCTTCCATTTGAGATTCGTCAGGCCCGTGAAGATCAGTTTTTAAATCTTCGTCAGGGGAATATGAGCATGAGGGAGTACAGTCTCTGATTTAATTCCTTGTCGAGATATGCTCCTAATGTTGTAGCTACTATGGATGACAGAGTTCATTAATATGTGGATAGGCTAGATCCATATCTGGTTAGAGATTGTACTATTGTCACTTTGAAAAAAGATATGGACATAGCGAGGATCCAACCTTTTGAACAGAAAATAGAAGATCAGAGGCAGAGGAGAAGAACACAGGAATTAGAAAGAGGATATTCCAAGAAGGCCAGATCTACAGGGTAGTTCATGGCATCCCAAGGAGGGTTCAGACCATATTTTTCTGCTAGACCAACTATCCCATTATCGTCTTATTCTGTAGCTAGTGCCCCACAACAGTTCCAAGGGTCCAGAGGAAATCAATACCAAGGGTAAGGGAATATGAGCCAATCGAGACCTCCTCGAGAGCAATGCAATAAATATGGAAGGTATCATTTGGGCGCATGTCGGCTGGGGACCAATGTTTGCTTTCGGTATGATATGTCGAGGCATATAATGAGGGAATACCCACGAAGGGGCATAGAGGGTATGGCACGATCTACGGGGTCATTTGTTGCATCATCATCATCGATGCCTTATTCAGGAAGGGGTGCACAACCAATGGGTCGTGTTATAGGTGATAGAGGAGCCATAAGTTCTAGCGGGGGTCAAAACTGTTGCTCTAGCGGATCGACAGAATTTAGAGGCTTCCCCAGATGTGGTTACGGGTACGTTGTCTATCTTTTCATTCGATGTATATGCCTTAATTAATCTCGGTTCTACATTATCTTATGTTACTCCATTGGTTTCTGGAAAGTTTGAAAGAATACCCAAACTTTTAGCTAAGCCATTTAAAGTGTCCACACCGGTTGGAGAATCTATTATTGCTAGAAGGGTTTACCAAAATTGCATAGTAACTGTTTGTGGTTGTGATACGATGGCTGATCTTGTGGAGTTAGAAATGGTAGATTTTGATGTTATAATGGGTATGGACTGGTTGGCGTCTTGTTATGCCATAATTGATTGCTGAACGAAAAAGGAATATTTCCATTTTCCAAATGAATCAGTCCTTGAATGGAAAGGTGAAATTGGCGTGCCAAGAGGTAGATTTATTTCTTATTTTAAGGCAAGAAGAATGATTTCTAAGGAATACATATATCATTTAGTTAGAGTAAGGGATACAGAAGCAGAGCCACTAATCTTCACGATGTTTCGGTGGTAAATGAATATTCTGAAGTATTTCCTGAAGATCTTCCAGGTTTGCCACCTGAACGAGAAGTAGAGTTTGGTATTGATGTAATACCAGGAATCTAACCAATCTCCATTCCTCCGTATAGAATGGCCCCAGCAAAATTACTAGAATTGAAAGAGCAATTGAAAGATTTTATAAAGAAGGGATTCATAAGGCCTAGTATGTCCCCCTGGGGAGCACCAAAGTTATTTGTGCGTAAAAAAAATGGCTCGTTGAGGATGTGTATTGATTATCAACAATTGAATAAGGTGACTATTAAGAATAAATATCCTCTCCCAAGAATTGATGATTTATTTGATCAGTTATAGGGCGCCAAGTGCTTTTCTAAGATTGATTTGATGTTAGGTTACCACCAAGTGAGGGTCAAAGAGAAGGATATACCCAAGACAGCTTCCCGAGCATAGTATGGTCATTATGAGTTTTTAGTTATGTCATTTGGGCTAACAAATGCACCTGTAACTTTTATGGATTTGATGAATAGGGTGTTTAAGCCATTCCTGGATGTATTTGTGATAGTGTTTATAGATGATATTCTAGTTTATTCTAGGTCAGAAGAGGACCATGCTAATCACTTACGACAGGCATATCAGAAGAGGACCTTGCCAATCACTTACGACAGGCTTTGCAGACTCTTCGTGATTGTAAGCTTTATGCAAAGTTCTTTAAATGTGTGTTTTGGTTAAAGTAGGTGGCATTTTTGGGTCATATTGTATCTAGTGAAGGGACAAAGGTTGATGCTCAAAAGATAGAAGCTGTGAAGAACTGGCCAAGGCCCACAACGCCTATGGAGATTCATAGTTTTCTCAGGTTGGCCGGTTATTATAGAAGGTTTGTTAAAGGCTTTTCTTCCATTTCAGCACCCTTAACCAAGCTAACCCATAAAGCATCTAAATTTCAATGGAATGATGCCTGTGAGAAGAGTTTTCAAGATTTAAAGAACAAGTTGATTTCTACACCCGTGTTGGTACTTCCAGAAAGCACCGAAGGGTATACAGTGTATTGTGATGCTTCCAAAATTGGTTTAGGATATGTATTGATGCAGCATGGTAAGGTAATAGCATATTCTTCTAGACAATTGCGGCCACATCAGAAAAATTATCCTACACACGATGTTGAGCTGACAGCAGTTATTTTTGCTTTAAAGATATGGTGCCACTGCTTATATGGGGTTCATGTTGATATATATACTAACCATAAGAGCTTGCAATATATTTTTAATCAGAAGGATCTAAATTTAAAGAAGCGGAGATGGCTTGAACTATTAAAAGACTACGATATTGATATCTTGTACCATCTAGGAAAAGCAAATGTGGTAGCTGATGCGTTAAGTCGTAAGTCTATGATGATGCCTATAGAAAGGCAAGGGATGATTAAAGATTTTTACCAATTAGCTAGTTTGGGAGTTTTCCTTCTTGAAACTCCAGATAAAGAACTTATCGTATATAATGCTGTGGAATATTTATTAGTAGCTAAAGTGAAAGAGAAGCAATATGCAGATCCTATTTTATTACAGCTTAAGGAGAACGTTCAGAGTGGTGCGACCAAGGTATTTGAGCTTACGCGAGAAGGAGTACTTCAGTGCCAAAATTGATTGTGTGTGCCGGATGTAGACAGGCTAAGGAAGAAGCTTATGACAGAGGCAAATTTTTTAAGGTATTTCATTCATCCAAGATCAACCAAAATGTATCAAGATTTGAAAGATATGTATTGGTGGAATGACATGAAAAAGAGCATTGCAGAATTTGTAGCTGAATGTCCAAATTGTCAAAGGGTTAAAGTTGAGCACCAGAAACCCGGAGGTTATATGCAATGCATTGATCTTCCAAGCTAGAAGTGGGACATGATCAACATGGATTTAGTTATTAGTTTGCCTCATACATTCCAAAAGTTTGATTCTATATGGGTGATTGTTGATAGGCTTAGGAAATCCGCACATTTCCTACCAGTTAGGACCACTTACACAGTTGAAGAGTATGCGAAGCTGTACATTAAAGAGATATTCCGATTACATGGAGTGCCAATCTCTATTATATCAGATCGGAGAACCCAATTTAACGCAAACTTTTGGAAGTCTTTTCAGAGTTATTTGGGAACACAAATGAAGTTGAGTAGAACTTTTCACCCTCAAATAGATGGACAACCAGAATGTACCATCCAAACACTTCAAGATATGCTACGAGCTTGTTAATAGATTTTAAGGGCAACTAGGATGATCATTTACCTCTTATTGAGTTTGCCTGCAATAATAGCTATCATTCAAGTATCAAAATGGCACCATATAAAGCTTTATATGGAAGGAAGTGTAGATCACCAATAGGATGGTTCGAATTGGGTGAAACTCTTTTGTTCGGACCGGATCTTCTTTAACAAGCCATAGAGAAGGTTAAAGTAATTCAGCAACGACTGAAAATAGCCCAAAGTCGACACAAGTCATATGCAGATAGTAGAAGGAGAGGGCTAGAGTTTTCTATAGGTGATTAGGTATTTTTGAAGGGGTAATGAGATTTGTCAAGAAAGGGAAGTTAAGTCCATGTTATATAGGCCTGTATAAGATCACTGGAAGGTTTGGACATGTTGCATATCAATTAGAGCTACCCCAAGAGTTCTCATCAGTACATCCGGTATTTGATGTGTCAATGCTTTGAAAGTGCATTGGATATCCATCACATATCACTTCTACTGAGGATGTGCAAGTTGCGGAACATCTTACCTATGAGGAAGTGCCTATTGCTATTCTAGATCGCCAAGTTAAGAAGATGAGAAATAAAGAGATAGCATCGGTGAAAGTACGTTGGAGAAACCGTCAAAGGGGAGAGATTACATGGGAAGCTGAGGAAGCAAGGAAATCTAAGTACCCTCATTTGTTCAAAGATGAAGAGGAAGTTCAAGAAACGGAGTTAGAACATTAACAAGTAAGTTTTTTTATATATATGCATAGTATTTATGTGATGATGTGAATGTTAATGATGGACTTGAACTTGTTTTGGTTGAATAACTACGCTAGCATTCAAGGACGAATGTCCTAAAGGGGGAAATGATGTAACACCCCATATTCAAATATGTGTATTGGCGTATTCAAGTACGTTCTTTGGTCTTATTGATATGGAATTAGTTTTTTTATTTTATTTATACCGGAATTTGCCCGTCGATGGTTCCATGCGAAGGTTATTGAATAATCTTTCTAAGGATATCAAGATTTCTAAAGATGGATAGGTTTCGTATATAATTGATCACGTTTTAAACTATAAAACGGTGGCCGGGATATTTGGGAATAGTAAATGTGCAGGAAAACTTCCTGCACACAAACTACTGAGGCTAGCCAAATTTTTGGGTCAACTTTGAATGATCATAACTCTCTTAATATAATTAACTGGGAGAGTTCTGACCTGTGAAAAGAAATATCTTTGATTCTTCTTTCCAATACAATTGTTTTCATCCAAATCCAACGTCTGAGTAAGGAGTTATACTCATTTTACTTTAGCCTATCAAAACAGATTTTTAGGGTCAACTTCAAAGGAGCATAACTCTTTGTAAAGGACGAATTGTGTGGCCTTCTTTATATGAAATGAAAGACATTTGAATTATCCTTCCAACAATACCAATTTCACCGAAATTCGATATTGGAGCAAAAAGTTATGGTCGATCTACTTTAGCTTATCAAAACAGTCCACCAAAGGACAGATTTGACATTTTTTAAATTTTAAAGGCATTTTGGTCATTTCCTATTATATTATGGACGGGAATATGTATATATATACATGTATATGAGTTCAAAAACTCATTTTCATCATCAATCATTGAGAAAGAACAAACCCTAGCCAAATTTGACCTTTAAATTACTTTTGATTCAACCGTAGAAAGTCCAAAGTAATTCGATAACTGCGTTTGTCATATCGAGAGGTTCGAACGACACCTATTATTTTTGCAAACGGGATTTAATAATCAAGAGGTGAATTATAAGGTTTGAATATTATTTTCCTTTGTTCTTTTCCATATGTATATCTGTGATAGCGGATTATATGTATTGGTTGTTATTGAAAGGTGATGAAAATAGGGTTATGGACTATTTTGCATGGTTTGATTGTATTGAATTATGGAAGGTGGATATGGTGATTTACTATTGAATTGATGATTATTTATATCTATGGCTCAATTTGGTTTAATGAATTGGTTGGAAGGATAAATGAATCCAAACTTGATATTGGAGGATGTTGTACGAATATGCATGCCATGTGAATGTAACTGGAGTATAAGAGGGCTAAAGTAACACCCTTTATGGTTTAATTAAGGCTTACTACATAACCACTAGTTTGGTGAATTCAAATAATTGCATTGTGACGTTTGGTTGCTAATACTAGATTGCTATATATGTTCATTGTAGATAAGTAATCCGAAAAGACGGGAAGTCCATTTGTGACTAGTAATGAAGGTTGACAGTCAGGTATGTAAAGCATACTCTATACCATATCTTTGGCATGAAAGTGAACAATTGTTCTATTAAGAAAGTTTCCAAAGTTATTTCGTAACATGTGATCCATAATGGTTTTGTATGATGTCCTATAATACCAATGAACTTGTTTCCACCCTACAAGATGTCAAGACATTCCAATACTTACTTGTTATTAATGACTCCAAAATGTTTCATTGATATACGAATAAGTTCCTACTTCATTGTTATGGCATTGATGACTCCAAAACACTTCATTGATGTGTCAATGAGTTCTTACTTCATGTTATTGCATTGATGGTCTATTTATACGTCTCTTATTGATCTATCATTGTTTCAAAGTATCAAAAATGTGGTGGCGAACAAAATAACAATCTCAAAGATTAATTGAACTATGTGATGGAAGTTCTCTCTTATCGGGTGGTATCCCAGGGGCATAAGCCTATCATGGGTCGATCCCTATTTATGTGTTTATAGGTGGTATCCCAGGGGCATAAGCCTATCATGGGTCGATCCCAGTTGATATGTACTGGAGGTAGCCTAATGGTCACAGTACAATACAGTAATGATTACAAAGATGATAAGAACGAAGGTAAAGCGATTGAATAAATACAATGTACAGGTTGTCACAAGTTCTAGTAAGTGTGGTCCACTCCTATTACGATTTATTCACTTGTTTCTGATTTTTATTGAGCTCCTATATCATATGTGATTATTTACAACTTTACATACTCAGTACATATTTTGTACTGACGTCCCCCATGAGGGAACATTTTATGCTGCAGGCACAGGTACCTCAGCTCATACACCAGACAAGTAGGAGTCAGGATATCTAGCTGCTTTTGGTGAGCTCCAGTTTGCGTCGGGGCTTTCCGTGTCATATCCAGTCACTTTTGGTATTGTATAGAAGTTAGTAATACGGCGGGGTATTTCCCGACCTTAGTTAAACTCTGTGTATTGTTTAGAGGCTTTATAGACCTAATGTACAGTCAAGGTGGTGTTTCATTAATAGACGTGATGGCTCCAATGGCCAAGTATTATATATACATATATACGTGTGCTCGAGCTTATACTGGTGATTATTTCCTTTTATATGCGACATGATGCTGTCCAAATTTTGGGTTGTCATAGAGGTATGCATGGGAAGTATAAGGTTATGAGCTGGTACTCCCGGGTCTCCTCGGTTATGGGTGCCAGTCCACCCCAACAGGATTTGAGGCATGACAAAAGTGGTATCAAAGAAGTTCGTCCAAGTGAGTCTATAAAGCCGTGTCTACATAGAGTTTTGTTTATCGGTATATCGTGCACCGCATATATAAACTGGAGGCTATGGACATTTAGGAATTGTTTCTTTTCTTCATGTCTTAGATCGTGCGATAGAGCCTATATTGTATATGAAGTCATATTTGACCACTGAATCCATTTGTTTCTCTTATTATAGTAATGATATCGGTTACCAGAAGCAAGAATACCAATAAGCAAGTAGATATGGCTGCCGGAGAGGGGCCTAGTAAGTCACCCACTATACCAGCTAATCAAAGTGAGGCTCCAGCTGAGCATGCATCAGTAACTTCCTCCACTCCGGAAAAAATAAGGGGGAGGAGAACTATATCCCCAGAGCCACCTATTAATGTTGTTTATCAGGATCTTAGAAATGCAGTGCAACTTTTGACTCGTATAGTTGCTGGGCAAGCTCAAGGGTAAGCCATTCCTACCACGGGTCCTAGTGGTATAGATAGGGCGGCTAGCCTTCGAACACAGGATTTTCTTTAGATGGATGCTCCCACTTTTACTGGTCAGATCTTAACGAGGAACCACATCACTTTATTGATCAAATTCAAAGGGCCTTAGATGTTATGCATGTAATGGGTAGAGAGATAGTAGAGTTAGCAGCGTATAGATTTAAAGGGGAGGCTATATATTGGTAGGAGGACTAGAAACAATCTAGGGGTATTGATGCACCCCCAGCTATTTGGAAAGAGTTCAAAGAGGCATTTCTTGATCATTATCTTCCATTCGAGATTCATCAAGCCCGTGTAGATCAGTTTAAATCTTTGTTAGGGGAATATGAGCGTGATGGAGTACAGTCTCCGAATTAATTCCTTGTCGTGATATGCTCCTAATGTTGTAGCTACTATGGATGACAGAGTTCATTAATATATGGATAGGCTAGATCAATATCTGGTTAGAGATTATACTATTGCCACTTTGAACAAAGATATGGACATAGCGAGGATCCAAGCTTTTTCATAGAAAATAGAAGATCAGAGGCAGAGAAGAAGAACACAGGAATTAGAAAGAGGATATTCCAAGAGGGCCAATCTACAAGGCAGTTCATGGAATCCCAAGGAGGGTTCAGACCACAGTTTTCTGCTAGACCACCTAGCCCATTATCCTCTTATTCTACAGCTAGTGCCCTACCACAGTTCCAAGGGTCCAGAGAAAACCTATTTGGGCACAAAAGTGAGAGTTAGAGTTCACGAACAGTGGGGTACCAAGGGCAAGGGAATATAAGCCAATCTAGACCTCCTCGAGAGCCATGCAATAAATGTGAAAGGTATTATTTAGGTGCATATTGGCTGGGGACCAATGTTTGCTTTTGGTACGATATGTTAGGGCATATGATGAGAGAATGCCCACGAAGGGGCATGGGGGGTATGGCACGACCTGGGTCATTTGTTGCATCATCATCATCGATGCCTTATTCAGGAAGGGGTGCACAACTAATGGGTCGTGTTAGAGGTGATAGAGGAGCCATGAGTTCTACCGGGGGTCAAAATCGTACGTATGCTCTAGCGGATCGACAGAATTTAGAGGCTTCCCTAGATGTGGTTACGGGTACGTTGTCTATCTTTTCATTCGATGTATATGCCTTAATTAATCCTGGTTCTACATTATCTTATGTTACACCATTGGTTGTTGGAAAGTTCAAAAGAATACCCGAACTGTTAGTTAAACCATTTGAAGTGTCCACACCGGTTGGGGAATCTATTATAGCTAGAAGGGTTTACAAAATTGCATAGTAACTGTTTGTGGTTGTGATACGATGGCTGATCTTGTGGAGTTAGAAATGGTAGATTTTGATGTTATAATGGGTATGGACTGGTTGGTGTCTTGTTATGCCACAATTGATTGCTGCACGAAAAAGGTAATTTCTATTTTCCAAATGAATCAGTCCTTGAATAGAAAGGTGAAATTGGCGCGCCAAGAGGTAGATTTATTTCTTATTTTAAGGCAAAAAGAATGATTTCCAAGGGATACATATATCATTTAGTTAGAGTAAGGGATACAGAAGTGGAGCCACCAACTCTTCACGCCATTCCGGTGGTAAATGAATTTTCTGATCTTTTCTAAGGTGTTTGGGAACACAAATGAAGTTAAGTACAGCTTTTCACCCTCAAATAGATGGACAAGCAGAACGTACCATCCAAACACTTGAGGATATGCTATGAGCTTGTATAGTAGATTTTAAGGGCAACTGGGATGATCATTTACCTCTTATTGAGTTTGCCTACAATAATAGCTATCATTCAAGTATCAAAATGGCACCATATGAAGCTTTATATGGAAGGAAGTGTAGATCACCAATAGGATGGTTCAAAGAGGGTGAAACTCTTTTGTTCGGACCGAATCTTGTTTATCAAGTCATAGAGAAGGTTAATGTAATTCAGTAACAACTGAAAATATCCCAAAGTTGACACAAGTCATATGCGGATAGTAGAAGAAGAGGGCTAGAGTTTTCTATAGGTGATTGATTATTTTTGAAGGTATTACTAATAAAAGGGGTAGTGAGATTTGGCAAGAAAGAGAGGTTGAGTCCACGTTATATAGTCCTGTATAATATCACTCGAAGGTTAGGACAAGTTGCATATCAATTAGAGCTACCCCAAGAGCTCTCATCAATACATCCTGTATTTCATGTGTCAATGCTTCGAAAGTGCATCAGAGATCCATCACATATCACTTCTACTGAGGATGTACAAATTGCGGAAGATCTTACCTATGTGGAAGTGCCTATTGCTATTCTAGATCGCCAAGTTAAGAAGATGAGAAATAAAGAGATAGCATAGGTGAAAGTACGTTGGAGAAATCTTCAAAGGGAAGAGATTACATCGAAAGCTGAGGAAGAAATGAAATCTAAGTCCCCTGATTTGTTAAAAGATGAAGAGAAAGTTCAAGAAACGGAGTTAGAACATAAACAAGTAAGTTTTTTATATATATGCATAGTATTTATGTGATGATATGTATGTTAATGATGGACTTGAACTTGTTTTGGTTGAATAACTACGCTAACATTCGAGGATGAATGTCCTAAAGGGGGAAAGGATGGAACACCCCGTATCAAGTACATTTATTGGTGTATTCAAGTACGTTTATTGGTCTTATTTATATGGAATTAATTTTTTATTTTATTTATACCAGAATTTGCCCGTCGATGGTTCCTTGCAAAGGTTATTTAATAATATTTCCAACGATATCAAGATTTCCAAAGATGGATAGGTTTCGTATATAATCGATCACGTTCGAAACTATAAAACGGTGGCCGGGATATTTGGGAATAGTAAATGTGCAGGAAAATTTCCTGCACACAAACTACTGAGGCCAGCCGAATTTTTGGGTCAACTTCGAATGAACATAACTCTCTTAATATGATGAACTAGGAGAGTTGATACTTATGAAAATAAAGATCTTTGAGTCTTATTTACAATGCAATTGGTTTCATCCAAATCCAACGTCTGAGTATGGAGTTATACTCGTTTTACTTCAGCCTATCAAAATAGATTTTTAGAGTCAACTTATAATGACCATAACTCCTTGTACAGGATGAACTGGGTGGCCTACTTTATATGAAATGAAATCCCTTCGAATTATCATTCCAACAATACCAATTCAACCCAAATCCGATATCGGAGCAAAGAGTTATGGTCGATCTACTTTAGCTTATCAAAACAGTCCACCAAAGGACAAATTTGACACTATTTAAATTTTAAAGGCATTTTGGTCATTTCCTATTATATTATGGATGGGAATATGTGTATATATACATATATATGAGTTCAAAAACTCATTTTCATCATCAATCATTGAGAAAGAACAAACCCTAGCCAAATTTGACCTTTAAATTACTTTTG
>NW_025880225.1:0-1889 GCF_002878395.1 Capsicum annuum
AGATTCAATATTGAATAATTCATCGATGGAATTAGACTTGCTAAATTCAATCTTGAATGATTCCTCGATGTAATTAGTCTTACATGAATGAAAATTTTTTCTGTTAGTGTTACTCCCCCCCCTTTTTTTTTTCTCAACTGAGGATTACAAGGTAAAGGAAAAATGTGATTCCTCGAGATTTTAGTTACTGATGCCATGTAAATTCAGGTTTACCGTAAATACTTGGTCGCATTGTTTGTTTACATCAAATTATGTATAAGATAATTAAATAATTTAATGAGGTGAAAATACATACTATGATTAATTTAAAGAAATTATCACAAGGAATCCGTCGTGGTGATCCAATTCCTGAATAATCTCTCAGAAAATATAGTAAAACATGAAATGGAAAAGTGTTCCATATAACAATATTGTCTTTCAGCTAGACTATGTAATATGTAATTTTCAAGTCTTCCCACAACTAGTTAGATTATTTTTCATCATATTATATAATTAGCCTCCATGTAAATTTGATTTGAAAATGTATCTGAGACCTATTTTACTACAACAACTTGAGTCATGAGATAAGAATTGCTTAAGATCGTATAAAAAAACAAATAACCCACTCACAATTGATGTAAAAAAACTCTCCCGCATACCTAGTTGTGCAAAAATCATGCATTTATATTAAAGAATTCACTAATTTTCATAACGTTTGTACCTTGAAGCAAATTTTCATTATGTATTTGGATCCATTTCTGACTAGACGTTTGATAAGAAAACGTAAAATCCATCGATAGCCCCTTAAATTTGTTCCTAAAACTCACTTAGACTCCTAAATTAAAGTCTGTACCTATCAAACTTCTAACCCCCCCCCCCCCCCCCCCCCCCCCCCACCTCCCTCCAATTTGGTTTCAATCGAGCATTTTTTGCCCCATCAGCTAAAAGCTAAAGTGTGTGTTGCACCACACGCGCTGACGTGACAAAAATTAACCAATAAAAAATAAGAACGTGGCCAAAAAAAAATTGTAAGTGGAATTTCTGATTTTTCCTTTTTTTTCTATTTAATTATCTATTTAATAACAATTTCTTAATTAAAAAAAGAAAAGAAAAAAAGCATCCCACCCCCCGTAGTCGTCTTCTTCACCATACCCCCCATGTCGTCACCCACTCACCCACAAATGACAATTGATCTACCCCCACCCCCACGTCCACCCTCACCCCGCCCCTCCCTCCTCCATCAACTTCCCTTTGTCATCCTAAAGCGCCATTAAAGACGAAATCAGTGGCAACCAGAATTTGATACTTATAATCAGGGATGAAAATTGGGGCATGGAGAAAACGTGACTTGTATCTTGGCGGAGCAAACAAGGAGCTCTGTGAGATATGGGAACTCTATTGATTTTTGTCGCACTGGACTTCTCAAATTATGACTTCACATTTCCCTCTCTGATTGGCCTATAATTTCTCCAACCGACCTAAGCAAACAACCCTCCATTGGTATATGTTGCTACAAATACTCCATTTCAAACTTTTCTGGAAATTGTCTACTCTGAAAAAGATTTCATCTTTCCAAAAAAGCAGTGATGATATTGCTAAAGTTCCACTGGTTAATTGAAAAAGATTTCATCTTTCCTAATCGGTTCAATTCCACTGCTAAAGTTCATTGCTTTCATTATTTTTCTATTCTTTTATTAATTGAAAATTGTTAATTGAATTAACAAATTGTTAAGAATTTAAAGAAAAAAATAGAGATGAAGAAGATGGCTGGGGGCTGGGGGCGGGGGGGGCGGGGGCAATGGAGGGCTGGGTTAGGGGTGGGGTGCAGTGAATATGATAACGCGGGGGAGGGGCTGTGAAGAGATGAATGGAGGGGGAGGGGGGTTTGTTCTTTTTTTTTTTTTTTTTTT
>NW_025880226.1:0-690 GCF_002878395.1 Capsicum annuum
CTATTTATATGTCTCTTATTGATGTATCATTGTTTCAAAGTATCAAAAATGTGTTGGCGACCGAAATAACAATCTCAGAGATTAATTGAACTAAGTGATGGAAGTTCTCTCTTATCGGGTGGTATCCCAAGGGCATAAGCCTATCATGGGTCGATCCCTATTTATGTGTTTATGGGTGGTATCCTAGGGGCATAAACCTGTCATGGGCCGACCCCAGTGTATATGTACTGGAGGCAGCCTAATGGTCACAGTACAATACAGTAATGATTACAAAGATGATAAGAACGAAGGTATAGTGATTGAATAAATACAATGTACAGGTTGTCACACGTTCTAATAAGTTTGGTCCACTACTATTACGATTTATTCACTTGTTGTTGATTTTTATTGAGCTCCTATATCATATGTGATTATCTACAGCTTTACATACTCAGTACATATTTTATACTGACGTCCCCCATGGGGGACCTGCATTTCATGCTGCAGGCACAGGTACCTCAGCTCATACACCGCACAAGTAGAAGCCAGGATATCCAGCTACTTTTAGTGGGCTCCAGTTTGCTTTGAGGCTTTTTGTGTCATATCCAGTCACTTTTGGTATTGTATAGAAGTTAGTTATATGGCGGGGTGTGTCCCGACCTTAGTTAAACTCTGTGTATTATCTAGAGGATTTGTAGACCTAATGTACAG
>NW_025880226.1:790-2437 GCF_002878395.1 Capsicum annuum
ATGCTGCAGGCACAGGTACCTCAGCTCATACACCGCACAAGTAGAAGCCAGGATATCCAGCTGCTTTTGGTGAGCTCCAGTTTGGTTTGAGGCTTTTTGTGTCATATCCAGTCACTTTTGGCATTGTATAGAAGTTAGTTATATGGCGGGGTGTGTCCCGGCCTTTAGTTAAACTCTGTGTATTATGTAGAGGATTTGTAGACCTAATGTACAGTTAAGGTGGTGTTTTGTTAATAGACGTGATGGATCCAACGGCCAAGTATTGTATATACATATATATATGTGCTCAAGCTTATACAGATGATTATTTCCTTTTATATGCGCATGATATTGTCCAAATTTTGGGTTGTCATAGAGGTATGCATGGGAAGTATAAGGTTATGAGCTGGTTCTCCCGGGCCTCCTCGGTTACGGGTGTCAGTCCGCCCCAATAGGATTTGAGGCGTGTCAAAAGTGGTATCAGAGAAGTTCTTCCTAGTGAGTCTACAAAGTCGTGTCTACGTAGTGTCTTGTTTATCGGTGTGTCGTGCACCGCATCTATAAATAGGAGGCTATGGACATTTAGGAATTGTTTCTTTTCTTCATGTCTTAGATCGTGCGATAGAGCCTATATTGTATATGAAGTCATAGTTGACCACTGAATTCGTTTGTTTCTCTTATTATAGTAATGATGCTGGTTACTAGAAGCAAGAATACCAGTAAGCAAGTAGATGTGGCTGCCGGAGAGGGGACTAGTAAGTCAACCACTATACCAGCTAATCAAAGTGAGGCTCCAGCTGAGCATGCATCAGAAACTTCTTCCACTCCAAAAGAAATAAGGGGGTGGAGAACTATATCCCCAGAGCCACCTATTAATGCTGATGATCAAGATCTTAAAAATGCAGTGCAACTTTTGACTCATATAGTTGCTGGGCAAGCTCAAGGGCAAGCCATTCCTACCACGGGTCCTAGTGGTACAGATAGGGCGGCTAGCCTTCGAACACAGGATTTTCTTAAGATGGATCCTCCCACTTTTACTTAATCAGATCTTAACGAGGACCCATGGGACTTTATTGATCAAATTCAAAGGGCCTTAGATGTTATGCATGTAACGGGTAGAGAGACTGTGGAGTTAGCGGTGTATAGATTTAAAGGGGAGGCTATATATTGGTACGAGGACCGAAAATGATCTAGGGGTATTGATGCACCCCCAGCTACTTGGAAAGAGTTCAAAGAGGCATTTCTTGATTATTATCTTTCATTCGAGATTCATCAGGCCCGTGCAGATCAGTTTTTAAATCTTTGTCAGGGGAATATGAGCGTGAGGAAGTACAGTCTTCGATTTAATTCCTTTTTGAGATATGCTCCTAATGTTGTAGCTACTGTGGATGACTGTGGATAGGCCGAATCCATATCTGGTTAGAGATTGCACTATTTCCACTTTGAACAAAGATATGGACATAGCGAGGATCCAAGCTTTTGCACAAAAAATGGAAGATCAGAGGCAGAGGAGAAGAATACAGGAATTAGAAAGAGGATATTCCAAGAGGGCCAGATCTACAGGGAAGTTCATGGAATCCCAAGGAGGGTTCAAACCACAGCTTTCTGCTAGACCACCTAAGCCATTATCTTCTTATTCTGCAGCTAGTGCACCACCACAGTTCCAAG
>NW_025880227.1:0-2850 GCF_002878395.1 Capsicum annuum
CCCCGACTGTCCCTGTTAATCATTACTTCGATCCCGAAGGCCAACGTAATAGGACCGAAATCCTATAATGTTATCCCATGCTAATGTATACAGAGCGTAGGCTTGCTTTGAGCACTTTAATTTCTTCAAAGTAATAGCGCCGGAGGCACGACCAGGCCAGTTAAGGCCAGGAGCGCATCGCCGACAGAAGGGACGAGATGACCGGTGCACACCATAGGCGGACCGGCCGGCCCATCCCACAGTCCAACTATGAGCTTTTTAACTGCAACAACTTAAATATACGGTATTGGAGATGGAATTACCGCGGCTGCTGGCACCAGACTTGCCCTCCAATTGATCCTCGTTAAGGGATTTAGATTGTACTCATTGCAATTACCAAACTCATTGAGCCCGGTATTGTTATTTATTATCACTACCTCCCCATCTCAGGATTGGGTAATTTGCACGCCTGCAGCCTTCCTTGGATATGGTAGCCGTTTCTCAAGCTCCCTCTCCAGAATCGAACCCTAATTCTCCGTCACCCGTCACCACTATGGTAGTCCACTATCCTACCATCGAAAGTTGATAGGGCAGAAATTTGAATGATGCATTGCCGGCATGATAGTCATGCGATCCGTCGAGTTATCATGAATCATCGCAGCAACGGGCAGAGCCTGCGTCGACCTTTTATCTAATAAATTCATCCCTTCCAGAAGTCGGGGTTTGTTGCACGTATTAGCTCTAGAATTACTACGGTTATCCAAGTAGTAGATACCATCAAACAAACTATAACTGATATAATGAGCCATTCGCAGTTTCACAGTCTGAATTTGTTCACACTTACACATGCATGGCTTAATCTTTGAGACAAGCATATGACTACTGGCAGGATCAACCAGGTAGCATTCCTCATCGACGCCGGCGTTGCATGAGCCTGGCCTGCCCGCGAGGGCGCAGACGGATTCAAGGCGAGCGCGGCCGTCGTTTGCAAGGAGCATCGTACAGGGCAGATAGGAGTCGATGAAGGCCCCATGCCCACTGTGTCTACCACATCCGAGAATCCCGACCGCCACTCACGGACCACGGCATCGCACGATGAAGCGAGGGAGGCGTGGGACGCAAGGGCGGCCTTTTGATTCACCCCACGCACGAAATGCGAGGGGCAAAAGGCGATCGATAAAACTTGATAATGCCTGGGCATTAGGTACGCAGCACAGGAAACCGACTTCGAGCAAGCCTGCATTGCGCTTGCCCCGCGACTGAGATGGTAGGCGGGTCAGGACGTCGCTGCTCGAGCAGGGATCCAACTTAACCACACGTGCCGAACACAACTCACGCGCCGTGTGTCCAAATGCGCCGTCGATGCACGCCCAGCACCGGCCCCAATGCCCAGCAATAAATGCCGTGCGCTGCTGCCCATGCGGACGTTGCAAGGCTGAAGCAAGTCCCGCTTGACACGATAGCCCACCCTTGGGCTGAGCAGGGGAGATGAAGGCACGCCGAGGCTCATGCGCGGGCGCCGCCCACGTCGGCCGCAGGCGCTCGCCGCGGATTGGGCTCGGCCGCATGCGTGCAGCGCCTGGAGCTTGCCCCGAGAGCAGCATGCAGGACTTGCCGCACACACAAAAGCACCGCCTTGTCCGAAATCAAGCGCCAGCAGCCCCGTCGTGGACGACGCCACCGATAACCGACACGAGCGCACAATGAAGCGCGGTCGATGTTGCTACACGGGAACGGACGGCTCGCACGGACTAGCCATGCATGCTACCATACGCCCACGCTGCACGCTGACGTGGCCACTGAACGCCTATGCCAACTAGAGATAGTCGCCTTGAAGTGCCTTCAACACCTCTACCCCCCTTATATATGCTTAAAAAAAATCTCAAAGGACAGGAATAGACATGATTTCGCTAGAGAATCATCCCAGACATATGCGGACCCGAACTGCACGTTTTGATGTGAGACGGGGCCTATGCACTCACAAAAAGGTTGCGTAATCTGTAAATGATAATTTTTGTTGAGAAAATATTTTTTTTACAAATATCATTTATCAAATTCAAAAGATAAGCAAAAATAAATCAAAAATAGAAAAAATATTTATAAAAATATGAAAAAATTAGGAAAATATTCTCAGCGCATGAACTAACCTTAAACCAAGAATCGACTGCTTATTTGTACGTATAACGTAACGATATAAAATATTTAAATTTAAGGATATTAAATGAAAATATGAAAAAAAATATAAAAATAACGTGGGGACATTAGGAAAATCGCCCGGAATGCAAGAGATAAGTAACAACCCTAAAATATGCATATTAGAATGAAGTAGCCTTAAACCAACAATTGAGTGCGTATTTGTACGAATAACGTAACGGTATAGAATATTTAAATTTAAGTATATTAAATAAAAATATGAAAAGAAGGCGACGGGACATTACGAAAACCGCCACGACATATGAGGTAACATTGAAATATATTTAAAATAAAAAATTAGAGCGGATATGTAGAAAAATGAGTATGCAGCGGTGAGGAAGATGGATGCACGTCAGAAAAATATTAGGATGATCGAACGTAGGTTTACGCTCTTTTGATTTTACCACGGTGCGTTAGTACCTTGGTGCGACGGTGCCTTGGTGCCTTGGCGCCATGCTGCCACGGTGCGTTGGTGCCATGGTGCCACAGTGCCTTGGTGCCACGGTGCCACGATGCCTTGGTACCACGGTGACTTGGTGCCGTGGCGTCGTGCTGCAGTGCCCTGGTGCCATGGTTACACGATGCCATGGTGCCATGGTGCCATGGTGCCACGGTGCCACGGTGCCATGGTGCCATGGTGCCACGGTGCCACGGTGCCATGGTGCCATGGTGCCACGG
>NW_025880228.1:0-574 GCF_002878395.1 Capsicum annuum
TTTGATTCCTATAAGACGTACCTTTTAGTCGATCATTCCTATTGATTTATATAAGACGTACCTTTTAGTCGAGTCATTAAGACGTGCCTTTTATTCGAGTCATTCCTATTGATTCTTATAAGATGTACCTTTTAGTCGAGTCATCCCCTTTGATTCCTATAAGACGTACCTTTTAATCGAGTTATTCCCTCTGATTTCTATAAGACTTACCTTTTAGTCGAGTTATTCCTATTGATTCCTATAAGACGTACCTTTTAGTCGAGTCATCCCCTTTGATTCCTATAAGACATACCTTTTAGTTAGGTTATTTCCCTTGACCCCTATAAGACATACCTTTTAGTCGAGTCTTTCCTATTGATTCCTATAATACATACCTTTTAGTCGATTCATCCCCTTTGATTCCTATAAGACGTACCTTTTAGTCGAGTCATTCCCTTTGATTCCTATAAGACGTACCTTTTAGTCGAGTCATTCCAATTAACTCATAGAAAATGCATTTCTTTGCTTTAGATAATATTTTTTTTCAGTTTTGATGTGATTTCAGGAGCATGCCCGAAGCACAGAGTGAATAAAT
>NW_025880228.1:674-3135 GCF_002878395.1 Capsicum annuum
TAAGACATACCTTTTAGTTGAGTCATTCCCTTTGATTCCTATAAGACGTACCTTTTAGTCGAGTCATTCCAATTAACTCATAGAAAATGCATTTCTTTGCTTTAGATAATATTTTTTTTCAGTTTTGATGTGATTTCAGGAGCATGCCCGAAGCACAGAGTGAATAAATGGAAAACCAAGAAACAAGGTGACGAAATTGAAAGTTAAACAGATTGAAAAATTGCAAGTCAGGAGCCCGCCTATAGAATAGGGTAAAAAAATTGAAAGCATAGAAACAAGTTGATGAAATAGCAAGTTAGGAGCCCACCTGCAGAAAAGGGTGAAGAAATTGAAAGCATAGCAACAAGTTGATGAAATAACATGTCAGGAGCTCGCCTGGAGAACAGGGTTTAGAAATTGAAAAGCATAGGACCAAGTTGATGAAATAGCAAGTTAAGAACCAGCTTGGAGAACAGGGTGTGGAAATTGAAAGGCAAGCAACAAGTTAAAGAAATGGCAAGTCAGGAGCCCGCCTGAAGAATAGGGTGATGAAACTCAAGTCGAGTCCAAAAGAAGTTGTATAGATAGGATTTTGTAATTTCATTTATGTTTTAACTTGTAATTTTTATTTTTGATATAATGACAGAGCCGCGGAACGAAACCTCGAGGGAACCTCAGTTGACTCTCCAATTAGGTATTGTCCTTCTCTTTCAAATCCTTTGAAATACCCGTGACTTGATCCAATCATTACTTGGGTAGGTAGGATGTCTTAAGTCAAGACCCTATTGTCCTTCTTCTTTCTGTTTCTCTCTTTGAAAAATGGTCGGGTCAAAATTTTGTTTTGTTGTCTACTTATTTGCCTGAAAACACTTCGTGTTTACATTCAAAGGGGGCATGATGTAGACAACTAATTTTGTCCCTCCCGAAGTCCAATTTTATCCATTTTTATCTTAACTTATCACGCACCCTCACCCATGTAATTATCCCTCCATAAAATGACAAAAATAACAACCCCTAACTAATTTTATCTAATTCTAACAACCCCTCCCTATTAAATTTTAACACCTCACCACCTACCTCACCTAACCCCTACCCCTACATACCCTCCCTCTCTCATGGGATACATAAGAAAAAACACTAACTGGGAGCCCACGTGATGAGTGAGGAATTTCTATTCTTGAATTGAGAAAAGGAACGTTCTAGGAAAGGGGTAATGGGGGGACAATTTTTGGTTTTGGGTGGTTTTCATTTTAGTATATAGATATACATAGAGTGCAAAAAAAAAGGGGAACTCACGTTTTTTTTATCCTAAGATCACAAAACATATACATAGAAAATATACAGAGAAGGGAGCATAAAACAGAGGGATCCCATTTTTTCTTTCTCCTTTTTCTCACCCACAATAACTTTGACACCATCACAGGCATACGGATTCACCAATAGACACACATACGTCTTCTTCCAATTCTTTGTTTATTCTAGAAATGCACGCAAGAACTAGAAACCACACCCACACTTCACTGAATACGCACACAACACATTCTTCTTCGTACATGATTAACGCAAAAATCACAAACACCATACATAGTGAAGGGTGAGTGATGGTGAGACAGTAGTGAGTGGGAGAGGGTTCTGAACAGTGAGAGATATGAGAGATCGAGAGACAGATGAACAAGGTTTGAATCGGTAAAGCTGAACGGAAATCGATAGGAATCCGGTGGGTTCGAGTTGGCCGGCGATCTCTTCGCCGGAGATGACTGTTTTTGATCTTTTTCAGGCAATTCCATTTAGAAAACATTAAAATTCATCAGAAATCCAATCCTTTTTTGACTATTCGTGCTGCTGTCTGTGTTCACGAAGTTTCGGCAACTAGATTTTTCAGGTTTTCTCATATTTTTGGGCTCGGATATTCACACGCATTTTGGACTTCTGTTCGAGTTAGGTTTTGGGGGTCATCGTGGTTCAAACTAGTATTATTCGATTCAGGAGTTTGAGTTCGAGGTCTGTCAGTTGTGTTTCATTGGTCCCGGGTCTTCTATCAGTTCAAGTTGGTCGAATAAAAGCCCCAATTTAAGGTCATCTCCTCATCTTATTCTTATTCTTAGTTCATTTTTATTATGGTGAGTGGTTGATTATTGTCGTCTCGACTTTCTCTTTATCTTATGCATGAGGTGAATGATGAATGTCGAATATTATTGATTGTGGATTGCTGAAATATTATTGTGAATTGATAGTCGAAGCATGTGTTAATCATGTGATTGAGTAAGAAATTGGGGATGGGAATTGCAAGGTTTATAAGATGAATTTGGATTACCTTTGAGTTTATTGTTGTTATGTTTCGTTCGGAATAAATATCAAGTTATAAATCCGATAGCATCATGTTTAGGCCGACAATGGATAGGCAAAAGTAGGTTGGGTAGGCAAAGTTTAGGATCTGTGATTGTTGAAATGATGAAATGTTTGTGGAGTGGTTTCAATTTAT
>NW_025880229.1:0-2014 GCF_002878395.1 Capsicum annuum
TTTGGGAAGGATTCTGTGGAACTTGGCCATAAACTTGGGTTTGAGCCCGTGGGTAATGATGGTATGGTCCTCTTGACCGTGCCTGTTGTCCAAGTATAATAGCAAATGCATCTTCCTCATTCTTCTTTCCTCCAACACTTCCCGAACCTTTTTGAATTATTTGAGTAGTCGCTTTCAATATTGTAAAACTCACAATGCGACTAGTCTTAATTCCATCCTCTATCATCTCCCCCATTTTGAGAACCTCAATAAATGGCTTGTCTAATGTAGGTAACAAGTGTTGATAATATGTTTCATCTTGCGCTTGAATAAACACTTCCACTATCTTGCTTTTTTTCATTGGTGGTTTTACTCTAGCAGCTTGTTCGCGCCATCTGATCGCATACTCCCTGAAACTCTCAGTATTCTTTTTTTTTATACCAGTTAGGGATTTTTCGTCAGGTATCAACTCCACATTGTATTGAAATTGTTGCACAAGTCCATTAGCTAGGTCATCCCAACTAATCCACTTGTCAATGGCTTGATCAACAAACCATTTCGAAGTTAGGCCTGAAAGACTCTCCCCGAAATAAGTCATAAGTAATTCTTCCTTCCCTCTAGCGCCCCTTAGCTGGTTGCAATAGCGTCTCAAATATTCTACAGGATCACCATGTCTATCATACTTCTCAAACTTCGGCATTTTAAAATCAAAAGGAAGATGTACACCTGGAAACATGCACAGATCTTTATATGAGACACTTTTGTACCCCCCAAGTCCTTGCAAGTTTTTCATAGTCAGTTCCAAACTTCTCAATTTTCTGGCCATTTCCTTTGTTCTTCTGTCATAACAGGCTTCTCAATATTTGGAGGAAATTCAGGCAATTGAGGGTAGTCGTAAGGACTAGTCAACTTAACTGTGGGCTCGGGAGCGTAATGTTGATCACTAAAAATATTCAATACAGGGTCACTTGTAGAGTGAGGAATCACAACCGTTGGATTAACATTAAAAGTAGGAGCTTCAGATGGGAGTAGGGCTGTAAAAGCATGAATAGCAGGCGGAGCCGAGCATGTGGTAATTTTGTATTGAGGAGTGAGGAAATGAATATTGGAAGTGTTTGGACACTGTTGCCACGGAGTAGGTCCTGATGCATGTTGTAGCGTGTCGACCAAAATAGGAAATTGTGCATGTGACACTGGAGGCAAACTAGAAAGATATTCCAGATTATCTGTTGGAAATGGAGGAGGCGGTAACCCATTAGCCCAAGCTCGATGCATTTCTATTATTTGCCGCCTTAATTTCTGAATCTCTTCATTATCTCCTACATTCTCATTCCCCGAACTCCCTATCTGATTAGTGACAACAAACTCGGTATCCTTGTTGGCCATAACTTTCTCTGTGACTTGGAGCAATATGTAGGACCAGTCAAAATGCCACAAACCAACCACCTTAAACTAACTTAAATTTGAGATAGCAAATGGTTAGAATTCAACAGTTTTTAAAAGCCTTTTTTTTCTTGAAAAGATCACCGAACCAAAGAAGGGCGCCTACGTATCTCACTCCCAAAAGAGGAGAATCAGGTCTGTGTAGTTCGTCCAGATTGAACACTTAATGATTAAATAATAGATGAAACCCTGACTTAAGACACGACCAAAGACACATGATGAACAACATAACAAAGTCTTTTTTGTTTATTTTTTAATTCGACACTTTACATAAAAAATGACACCAACATCTATGAAAGAAAAAATCTTTTTGGTATTTTCGTTAAATGAAATGTACAAAACTTTAACCACTTTTTTTGAATTTTTCTTTTATAAAAAGCCCCTAAAAAAATCTTTTTAGAGTTTTCGAATTGTGAAAGCTTGCTAAAGAAAACAAAAGGAAAATCTTTTTGATTTTTTTTCTTTTTTTTTTTAATTTTTGAATCGTGGAAAACAAAAGCCATAAAGAACCTAAAAACTACGAAACTCTTCTTTGATTCACCCTTTCTTTTTTTTTTCTCTTTTTTTTCAAGCACACCTTACTTCTAACACA
>NW_025880229.1:2114-2470 GCF_002878395.1 Capsicum annuum
TTTTTTTTCTTTTTTTTTTTAATTTTTGAATCGTGGAAAACAAAAGCCATAAAGAACCTAAAAACTACGAAACTCTTCTTTGATTCACCCTTTCTTTTTTTTTTCTCTTTTTTTTCAAGCACACCTTACTTCTAACACATGCTTTCCTCGAATCAGTCCGTCAAATGACCACATTACCCTCAAAGATGCAACATTTAGCACATGGGGATGCTTTAAAGGTGAGTCTCCTACAAAGAACTGTGTGGATCCCGCTAGGTCTCAATATGATGCACATAAGAATGACCTAAAGGTTGACCTACGTTGTGGTTTACTAACAAGGCCGTTCGGGGGAGCATATGGTCGATAGTGGCTACTTT
>NW_025880230.1:0-3790 GCF_002878395.1 Capsicum annuum
CATACGTCTTCTTCCAATTCTTTGGATCTTCCAGAAATTCACGCAAGAACTAGAAACCACACCCACACTTCACTGAATATGCACACAACACATTCTTCTCCGTACACGATTAACGCAAAAATCACAAACACCATACATAGTGAAGGGTGAGTGATGGAGAGACAGTAGTGAGTGGGAGAGGGTTCTGAACAGTGAGAGATATGAGAGATTGAGAGAGAGACGAACAAGGTTTGAATCGGTAAAGCTGAACGGATATCGATAGGAATCCGGTGGGTTCGAGTTGGCCGGCGATCTCTTCGTCGGAGATGACTGTTTCTAATCTTTTTCAGGCGATTCCGTTTAGAAAACATTAAAATTCATCCGAAATCCAATCCTTTTCCGACTATTCATGCTGCTGTCTGTGTTCACGAAGTTCGAGCAACTAGATTTTTCAGGTTTTCTCATATTTTTGGGCTCGGATATTCACACGCATTTTGGACTTCTGTTCGAGTTAGGTTTTGGGGGTCATCGTGGTTCAAACTGGTATCATTCGATTCGGGAGTTTGAGTTCGAGGTCTGTCAGTTGTGGTTCATTGGTCCCGGGTCTTCTGTCAGTTCAAGTTGGTTGAATAAAACCTCCAATTTAAGGTCATCTCCTCATCTTATTCTTATTCTTAGTTCATTTTTATTATGGTGAGTGGTTGATTATTGTTGTCTCGACTTTCTCTTTATCTTATGCGTGAGGTGAATGATGAATGTCGAATATTATTGATTGTGGATTGCTGAAATATTATTGTGAATTAATAGTCGAAGCATGTGTTAATCATGTGATTGAGTAAGAAATTGGGGATGGAAATTGCAAGGTTGATAAGATGAATTTGGATTACCTTTGAGTTTATTGTTGTTATGTTTCGTTCGGAATAAATATCAAGTTATAAATCCGATAGCATCATTTTTAGGCCAACAATGGATAGGCAAAAGTAGGTTGGGTAGGCAAAGTTTACGATCTGTGATTGTTGAAATGATGAAATGTTTGTGGAGTGGTTTCAATTTATGCATTGGGATTTATTGTATTCATTGGGCCGGGGAATGCCCCGAGGGATTTGTATTGATTCACCGGGGAATGCCCCGATGTATTATGTATTCGGAGGACGTCCGTGATGAAGGCCCGAAGTATCGGGTAAGGCATTGGATCGTAGTTTAGGATTAGTGTAGGTTAGCGTAGGTTTACTTTTCAATACCTTTTTTGTTCATTGCGGGTTGTAATAATTGGACTGGACATTATTATTTTGGTTTTTGGATTGTTGTTTGATGTTTGTTTATGTTCGTTATGTGGTTTATACATATTTGGTGTCTAATTAGCCGATACTCTCCACCAAGCGACCGTGGTCAAACCAAGGGACCAAGGGTTGCCTAACACCTTCCCCTCGGTCAACAGAATTCCTTAGTCGGAATCTCTGTTCGCAGATCAGTTTTACAGAGTCAAAATCATTTTGTAAAGGGGTTTTCCAAAGGTGACTTGGCACACCGGATTATGCCAAGTGGCGACTTTGAGGTTTGAATATAAATAATCCTTTTTGAAACAATTTTTCATTTTTTGTCACTTTGATAATAAAAACGCTTTTGAAGTGTAAAATCGAATCTTTTCGGAGTAAAAAAAGGGGTGTGACACTCCCAAGAATGCTCAAAGCCATCAACAAAAAGTGGACAGCATGGAGAACATCACGGTGGCTCAAAAAGAAAAAGAAGACGAAATTGATGAATCTGAAATTACAGAAGGTAATTTTCTCCCAGTCAATTGCCTGTTCTTTCAGCTATTACTATTTCATGTTTTATTTACAAGGTTCTTATTTTGAAACTTTTATGACAGAGGGCAGCAGAGGTTCATGCTTGTCTCTATGAGTTATATGGTTCATTTATGTTTTAATTCCTATGAAAGAATTTAAAAACAATGTAGAGGAGGTAGTAGCTGTTACAAGACATCATGTCGTAGTACCTTATATCGATAGTTGATCCTTCACTACTATTCTTTTTAAAAATCCATATGATGGGGGTTTTCAGAATTTGGTACACTTAAGATGTAGATACTGATAAGAAGGCTCTCAAGTTATTTGGCGAGAGAGCTGGAAATATATAAAGAGGCTAGAGGCAAAATGGATTGAGAAAACTTTCAAAGTCAGTGTGGAAACATGGTGCAGATTGTTATATCTGCTGCATTTCTGATGATCTATGATGGGAAGGGGCGGGCAACAATGCATTATTTGTTTCTCTTGAATGTTCTGTAACTTCATTTTCTTGACCATATAACAGATTCTGAAGTCACTGATCCATCAACGGAAGCGGAAACAGAATGTTCCCCTTCAGAACCAGCATGTGCTGAGTCGGAATCAAATTCTCATGCTTCCAGTAAGTTAACTAATTCAGCAATTGATGAAAGTGAAATTCAATCCCCTACAAGTAGCACCAGAGGTTCCTTAGCAGTTTTTTTCTCTAATGGGGTCAACAGGCACTAACACATTTTCATTTGCAGTTGCCACTAGATCCAAAGCTAAGAACAGCAGTAAAAGCGATCAAAACCTTGGCACTTCCAATTCCATTCAAAGTCCACATGCAATATATCTTGCGGGTGAATGCTTGGAATTTCCTTTTCTAACCTAAGTCTATTAGAAACTTTTGTCTCGACTTCTTAGCTTTTGTCAAGCTGGTGCATTTGTCATTTAGATTTTTGTTGGTCGCCTGAGGGTAAACTCTTTTGTCTTGTAAGAAATTTTGTTGTTTGGATTTCTTTAATTCTTTAGGCATAACATTTATCATTATTTTCAGGATTGGTTTCGCAATCACACTAGTGACTCTGAAGTTGAACGTGCTGTTAGACGAGGAGAAGACCCCGGGTTAGCACTATTTTGTTTTCCACTTTGTTTCTGGAGTTGAAAGTGCTAGATCTTACATTTGAAGATTTGTTGAGACCATGTATATTCTCTTCCTATTGCATAAAGGTTATCGTTTTATTTTTTGAGAGAAACCTGCTAATCTATACGGACACCGTTTAAAGCCTAATCTATACATAAAACTTAACGGTCACCGTTAAATAAACAGACTTATATTAGTAAACAACCTTATAACCTTAACGACCACCGTTTAACCTTATAACCTTATATTATTAAATAACCTTATAACCTTAACGACTACCATTTAACCTTATAACCAGCGTTAAGTAAACAACCTTATATTAGTAAACAACCTTATAACCTTAACGACCACCATTTAACCTTATAACCATATATTAGTAAACATCCTTATAACCTTAACGGCCACCGTTTAACCTTATAACCTTATATTAGTAAACAACCTTATAACTGTAACGGCCACCGTTTAACCTAATAACCTTATAACCTTATAACCTTAACGACCACCGTTTAACCTGTAACCTTATAGTAGTAAACAGCCGTATAACCTTAACAGCCACCGTTTAACCTTATAACCTTAGAGACCACCGTTAAACCTTATAACCACAGTTAAGTAAACAACCTTATAACCTTAACAGCCACCGCTTAACCTTATAACCTTATATTAGTAAACAACCTTATAACCTTAACGACCTCCGTTTAACATTATAACCAGCGTTAAGTAAACAACCTTATATTAGTAAACAACCTCATAACCTTAACAGCCACCGTTTGACCTTATAATCTTATATTAGTAAACAACCTTATAACCTTATCGGCCACCGTTTAACCTTATAACCTTATAACCTTAACGACCACCGTTTAACCTTATAACCACCGTTAAGTAAACAACCTTATATTATTAA
>NW_025880231.1:0-682 GCF_002878395.1 Capsicum annuum
GGGGGGGGGGAATGACCATTGGGGGTCAAGTGATGGCAAGTCAGCGAAATGTGCCAGACCGACACATTTGATGCCTGTTTTATTTTACGTGTTTAAAATGAACACTGTCTACTTGATGCCTATTTTATTTTAGGTATTTGAACTGAATACCGTCGATGAGTTGCGCCTTTTTTATTTCAATTAAATTCACTTTAACCTTTTTACACGTAGTGGCAATTTTTTTATGTCCAACGAAAGTTGAATTTTTATAATGCAATAGATTCTCCATCCGTTGTAATACTTATTCTACCTGTTCTGACATATAGTTTATCTGTTGCAATAGGTTGGTCATCTGTTGCTTTATCTTGATGTTTTTATCTAAAGTCTATCTGTTGCAACAGTGGGAAGACCTGTTTGATAAATTTCAATAGATCACCTACCTGTTGTAACATATGTCTAAATCTGTTTGATTTTTTCAATAGATGTGTCGTCTATTGCAATAGATACATTATCTATTACAATATTTGAATCTAGTATTCCTTTTCAATTAATAAGTTCAAATCTAAGGAATAAATAAAATTCATAGACAAAATAAAATAAATCGAAGCCTTCATAAATTAGCTGAAATAAGTCAATGAATAAATGAAATGTAAAAAAATTGTTATGGGTACATATCTCAACAAATACATCAACAACAATTTAA
>NW_025880231.1:782-1683 GCF_002878395.1 Capsicum annuum
AAATAAAATTCATAGACAAAATAAAATAAATCGAAGCCTTCATAAATTAGCTGAAATAAGTCAATGAATAAATGAAATGTAAAAAAATTGTTATGGGTACAGATCTCAACAAATACATCAACAACAATTTAAGTATACTGTCAAGGATTACTTTGACAGGCTCAAGCTATAAAGATCTACTCAGTATGGACAAGTTTTCTTCAATCGGTGCTATAGAATTCGGCTTTGCTCGTCGTGGATCTTTATTGTCGCTTACGTACGGTATCTGCGCTTTCTGTTCTCCGTATTTCCATAAAATGAGTAGCATATTGTCAATGCTGTTCAACAGTAGCTTTTTCTACGTCCATCTGGAAAGCCAGAATTGGTCAATGCTAATCACGAAGATACAACAAAACGAAAAAGGATAACTCATCTCTTCTAGCAAATCAAACAGGTCTTCCTCCTATTTTAAATTGTCCCAAATATATTATATTTTTGTTGCAACAATAAATCAACTGTTGGGATAAATTTCTACATAAGGAAGACCCTGGATGATAATTTCCAACGGATGAACCATACGTTGCAATATATGAATCATCTGTTGCAGCAGATAAGTCATCTATTGGTATAAATAAAAGCGGTACGAAGAGCTGTTTGATTTGCTAAAACAGACGAGACATATGTTGCACCAGATAAAGTATCTGGTGCAATAGGTTAGTCAATTGTTGCAACAGATGTATATATCTATTTGATAATTTTTAGCAAATATGTCATCTGTTGAAATAGATGTGTCTGTTTGTTTTGTCAGTTGGAAGACATATAATATATGCACCTTCTTCAGGTTGTGCTGCTCTTCTTTGGACATTGTACGTTGCTCAGTGCAACACACAGACAGAGGAGTTGCAATTTCACTTTTTTGAAT
>NW_025880232.1:0-3836 GCF_002878395.1 Capsicum annuum
TATTTATTATCTTAGCAAGAAGTTCACTGCATATGAGGCCAGGTATACTCTTCTTGAAAGGACATGTTGTGCCCTAACTTGGGTAGCACAGAAATTAAAGCACTATCTCTCATCCTATACTACTTATCTCATCTCCCGCATGGATCCTTTGAAGTATATCTTTCAGAAGCCTATGCCAACGGGTCGATTGGTAAAGTGGCAAATATTGCTTACTGAGTTCAACATTGTATATGTAACTCAAACTGCCATGAAAGCCCAAGACTTGGCAGATCATCTTGCTGAGAACCCCATCGATGAAGAGTACGAGCCATTAAAGACATATTTTCCTGACGAAGAAGTGTCGTGTGTCGATGAAGTCGTTATAGATGCTGATCCAGGTTGGAGGTTATTTTTTTATGTAGCTGTCAATATAAAAGGAGTCAGAATAGGTGCGGTTCTTATCTTTGAATCGGGACAACATTTCCCAGTAACAGCACAACTTCGATTCTACTGTACTAACAATATGGCAAAGTACGGAGCCTGCATTCTTGGTTTGAGGTTAGCTGTTGATATGGGAGTCCAAGAATTATTGGTGTTGGGAGATTCGGATTTGCTCTTCCATCAAATTCAAGGCGATTGGGAGACGCGATATTTGAAGCTCATCCCGTATCAACAATGCTTGCAGGAGCTATGTCAACTGTTTGTGTTAGTAAAATTTAGGCGTATTCCAAGGATTCATAATGAAATTACTGATGCTTTAGCCACTCTGCCTTCAATGCTCTAATATCCTGACAAAGCCTACATTGATCCAGTGCATATACAGAGTCGTGATCAGCATGCTTACTGTAATGTGGTTGAAGAAGAGCTCGATGGAGAACCTTGGTTCTTGGATATTAAGCGGTACATTCAGTCAGGAGAATACCCAACATATGCCACCAACGATCAAAAGAGGACTATTAGGCATTTGGCTAGTGGATTTTTCTTAAGTGGGGGAATCTTGTATAAGAGAACCCCAGATCTGGGACTTTTAAGGTGTGTAGATGCAAAAGAAGCCTCGGCAATCATGGTTGAAATACACTTTGGAGTATGCGGGTTGCATATGAACGGTCATGTCTTGTCAAAGAAGATTTTTCAAGCAGGTTATTACTGGCTTACTATGGAAAGGGATTCTATTCAATTTGTTCGAAAGTGTCATCAATGTCAGGCACACGGTGATCTGATACATTCTCCTCCTGTTGAGTTGCATGCAATGGCCGCTCCATGGCCGTTCGTGGCTTGGGGAATGGATGTGATTGGATCGATTAAGCTGAAGGCATCAAATGGGCATAGATTCATTTTGGTACCCATTGACTACTTCACAAAGTGGGTAGAAGCAGTAACTTTCAAGTCAGTTACAAAGAAAGCGGTGGTAGATTTTGTTCATGCCAATATCATTTGTAGATTTGGAATGCCTAAAATGATCATTACAGACAATGCTGCCAATCTCAATAGTCATTTGATGCAAGAAGTGTGTCAACAGTTTAGGATCGCACATCGAAATTCTACTCCATATCGCTCAAAGGCTAATGGTGCTGTAGAAGCCGCCAATAAGAATATAAAAAAGATACTGTGAAAAATGGTACAAGGGTCTAGACAGTGGCATAAAAAGTTGCCATTTGCATTGCTAGGTTATCGCACCACTATTCGTACTTCAACAGGGGCAACTCCATATTTATTGGTGTATGGGACAGAAGCAGTCATCCCTGCAGAAGTTGAAATTCCCTCTCTTTGAGTCATTGTAGAAGCAGAGATTGATGATGGCGAATAGGTAAAAACCCGACTGGAACATTTGAGTTTGATTGAGGAAAAAAGGATAACGTCTGTGTGTCATGGCCAGTTGTATCAGAGGAGGATGGCTCGAGCGTACAACGAAAAGATCCATCCTAGGAATTTTGAAGTTGGACAGTTGGTATTGAGACGTATCCTTCCTCAGTAGGTTGAAGCGAAAGGCAAGTTCTCCCCTAACTGGCAAGGTCCCTTCGTTGTGAAGAAAGTGTTGCCCAATGGAGCCTTATATTTGACAGATATTGAAGGCAAAATGACATAAATGGCTATCAATGCTGATGCGGTCAAAATATACTATGTATGATATTTGATCCTTTGTTGATTTTATTGCATGTTTAATACTTGCATTTTTTAAGATTGATATGACGAAGGCATTTTATTCTTCTATCCAAACATGATATCATCCTTTGTTTACCCGTTTGAGCTTCGTTTTATTTTTCTTTCATATCCCTCTTTTGGAATCAAAATGGAGTCAAAGATAAATGTCAAGAAAATAAGAATAAAGAAAGAGTTTGAAAATAAAATAAAAATAATTAAAAAAAATCAATCAAAAATCAAAATCAAATCAAAACAAAGAACAAGTTGATGGAACTATGTGCGACCTGATTCTCCTCTCTCGGGAGTGGGATACGTAGGCTGCCCTATTTCGGGCTCGGTCCAACCAAATAAAGATTTAAGATTCACCTAGTCAACAAAATTAGGGCATGAGTTAATGTGTTGTTTGAGTCGATTCTAAAAGTTGTAAGTCCCACCCCCACTTCAAGTATCGTTTGAGCCCCTTACCATTTTTTTCTAACCTTAACCAAAAGTCAAGTTACAACCAAAGAAAGTCCTTCAGATCAATTTTTGATAATGTTAAGGCTAACATGCAATGGATATGATAATACATTGTGAGGTAACGCTCGTCTCCCTCAGCATAAGAAATCAGGAGAGAAAATGAAAATGAGAGAGTCTTATTGGTGAAAACCTTTGCAGGCACCATAAGGCGATGGTGAGTTGAGAGAAATACAAAAATGAGAGAGTCTTATTGGTAAAAACCTTTGCAGGCACCATAAGGCGATGGTGAGTTGAGAGAAATACAAAAATGAGAGTCTTATTGGTGAAAACCATTGTGGGCACCATAAGGCGATGGTGAGTGGAGAGAAATAAAAATGAGAGAGTCTTATTGGTGAAAACCCTCACGGGCATCGTAAGGTGACGGAGAGTTCAAGAGAAAAGCAAAAAGTGAAAAGAAGGAGATTTGTTGACGAAAGTCTTTTAAGATGTCGTCAATAGAATGTGATGAAGAAGCGGCTCAGCGGCAAAAGGTACGAACTCAACAACAAATGGGGAGTCTGGATAGGAAGATCAAGCAACTCAATCCAAAATGCATGTCATACTCATTGGAGTTGGTTGTCGTATTCAGATAACTTTTCTTTTTGAATATGGGACATTGCCCTTTTCTTTCATTTACCTATTCATGCTTTTTGTCTTTTTATGTCATTTATCAAAATAAAAATCACCATCATTTCTTTACATTTTAAGTCAAGTCTGTGTCAAAACAAGCGAGAAAGGATCTCAAAATTTACTACCAGTCTTTCCAATTATGTGAGGAAAAGCCAAGGAACAGCACAGGGAGAAATATGATCGTAATTCAACACGAAGCAAAGGAAGTCTATCAACCGACAGGCTATTGGATTCATAGAAATATTCCGATTTGGGAAAAGAGTGCACCTCAGGGGCATGGTAAAATGGAAACCCGTTGTTTGAGTCAAAGCTTATTTCCCTCAATATGGGTTCGGGTCAATGATGCGGCAAGACACGGCAAGTGTTAGCAATTTGGGAATAAAGATGAAAGGAACGAATGCTGGGGCAGATACCTGAGAAGCCAAGAGCTGCAAGCCACCACTAAGTTTTAACTGACAAATTTTCTTTGTTGAAATAGGGGCAAATTCGCTTCACTTCATTCAGCTACCATTGGAAATGCACATCCGTGAGATTTTACCTTATGTTCAGGACCCTCCTGAAAAATGAGATTTTACTTTCTGTTCAGG
>NW_025880232.1:3936-4701 GCF_002878395.1 Capsicum annuum
GGACCCTCCTGAAAAATGGGATTTTACTTTCTATTCAGGACCCTCCTGAAAAATGGGAATTTACTTTATGTTCAGGACCCTCCTAAAAAATGGGATTTTACTTTAAGTTCAGGACCCTCCTGAAAAATAGGATTTTACTTCAGTTCAGGACCCTCCTGAAAAATGGGATTTTACTTTATGTTCAGGACCCTCCTAAGAAGTGGGATTTTACTTTATGTTCAGGACCCTCCTGAAAAATGGGATTCTACTTTCTGTTCAGGACCCTCCTGAAAAACGGGACTTTACTTTATGTTCAGGACCCTTCTGAAAAATGGGATTTTACATTCTGTTCAGGGATTTTACTTTATGTTCAGGACCCTCCTGGAAAATTGGATTTTACTTTCTGTTCAGGGATTTTTACTTTCTGTTCAGGACCCTCCTGAAAAAATGGGATTTTACTTTATGTTCAGGACCCTCCTGAAAAATAGGATTTTACTTTATGCTCAGGACCCTCCTGAAAAATGGGATTTTACTTTATGTTCAGGACCCTCCTGGAAAATGGGACAACGCTTTCAAAAATGAAATACTACTTTATTATGATTCTTGTTTGGGATAATTTTTGTTCTAGTTTTAATTTTAGCAAGTCAGGAGCCCGCCTGAAGAACAGGGTGATGAAATAGCAAGTCAGGAGCCCGCCTGAAGAACAGGGTGATGAAATAACAAGTCAGGAGCCCGCCTGGAGAATAGGGTAAAGAAACAAAAAAGTCAAGCAACAAAGTGAAGCAA
>NW_025880232.1:4801-6658 GCF_002878395.1 Capsicum annuum
AATTTTCATTTTTGATGTAATGACAGAGCCTCGGACCGGAACCTCGATGGAACCTCACTCGACTCTCCAACTCAGTATAGTCCACTTCTCTTCCAATCCTCTGAAATACCCGTGACTTGATTCTCTCATAATTTGGGTAGGAAGGATGTCTTAAGTCAAGACCCGATTGTCCTTCTTCCTTCTGTTTCTTTCTTTGAATAATGGTCGGGTCAAAATTTAGTCTCGCTGTCTACTTCTTTTCCTGAAAATACTTCGTGTTTACATTCAAAGGGGGCATGATGTAGACACCTAATTTCGTCCCTCCCCGATGTCGTTTTTACCCATTTTATTTTTATCCTACCGCGTACCCTCACCCATGTTATTATACCCTCACAAAATACAAAAAAAAAATATAACAAAATCCGTAACAAAATCTATCCTAACTAATTCTATCTTATCCTAACAACCTACCCAATCAAAATAAAACACATCACACCTACCCCCACTCCACGTAACCCCACCTACCCTACCTCACCACTACCCACCCTCACAACATATACACACATACTCTCACAAAATAAGGGGGGATCAGACCTCAGCATACAGAAAAGAAAAAAAAGGAGCTCCACTCTCTCTCTACTCTCTCTCTCTCTAGAAGCTAGTGCCGCCACCCCTCTCTCTCCTCCGATTTCATCGCCGACCAGCCCATTCCAGCGTCAGCATCACTGGAGACCAACCAATTGACCCCAGCGACTAGCCGCTTCAACCACCGGAGAAAGCTCCGTCGCCACCAGCAGCGGCAAACCAACCTAGTGTCGCCGCTGGCTCTCTCCGGTCCTCCTCCTCCAGCTTCCAGGGCCACCAGTCAACGACGACCACCGAACGAAAACTAAACAGAGCTCAGAGAACACATTGATACACATATCTCTCTCATAAATCGCGCACACACGCACTCATAGCTCATTGAAAAATGCACTCTCTCACCGAAAACATACACACACACACATAGTGAGGAAGGAGTTGGAAAAATGGAGGAAGCTTGAGATTTTCGGCGAGAAAATAGTGAAATCGGCGCGAAAATCCGGTCATCCTTAAGCTTTTCCGATGAAATCATCACCGGAATCCGTTTTCAACTTGTCATTTTGGTCGATCCGATTTTAAAATAAAAATCCCAAAACCCCCCTTTGTCTCCTTGATTCTTAGGCGGATCTGGCCAAAAAATGTTGAGGTTGGTCGGAATCAGTTGTTATTTGTTGGTTTCAGGTATCACTGGTCGAACCAGTAGGGGACTGTTCGTCTGAATAATTTTTGGCGTACGGGTTTGGGCTCGTCGGTTGTGATTTCTATTTTTGGCCTCAGTCGAGCTATTGAGGTTCTGTTCCGAGTTCTGAAGTCCGGGTCTTCTTTAATATTGTTACCAACCGAAATCGATTATCGAAAGGTCCATTTCTTTAACTCATTCTCTCTTCTTTATCGTAATTTGCTGCATTGGGCATGTTTGAAATTGGATGAGTTGGTGAATGTTTGATGTTATTTCACGTGAAATTCGTATGATTATCATGCTTTAATTGTCATTGGATCTATGTTGTTTATATTGAATTCCTAGTAAAAAAAAATTTGAGTTGATAGGCAAAGCATGTGTTAATATTTGGTTGGAAAAGGATTTCGGGGTGGGAATTAAAAGTTGTTAAAAGTTGAATGTAGTTAAATTTTGGACCGTTGTCGTTTTATTTAATTCGGATTAAGCATGAATTTGATAGAATCATTTTAACTCAAAAGCGGATAGGCAATATAGGTTCGGATAGGCAAATTTTAAAACTTGTTATTTTGGTTGAATGTTAGAATGTGCGTGTGAATGTTTCTTTCTAGCTTATCGTA
>NW_025880233.1:0-2052 GCF_002878395.1 Capsicum annuum
ATTATATCTATGCTGAAGATCTAACTTCGCTGACATGTTAACTATGAAAGCTCCAGACTCTATCAAACTATGAAAGAATATTTTTAATTTCTTGACTTGGTTCCAAAATGGAGGTACAGTCGAGTTCAATAGACTTATGTTAACCTTGTCTCTGTGACGCCGTCTAGTAAGTTGTGCCTCTCTAGCCCGTATTGATAAGAAAAGGGCGAATTTCCACACAATTAGAACTTCTAGACATGCCGGTTCAACATAAGGATATTAAATCTCTGACAGGCCCCATGTTTGGGTAAAAGAATCGTCCATACAGTCATAAAATTACTTAAGATTCTTTTCTAATTCGGTTGGTGCTTTGGTTCGGTCTTCCGACTTTGGCTTAATCCGATATTATTATATGGTCTGGTAGGTTGAGTGGCATACCCCAGCCTAAGAAATCCTGTAAATGGTATGATTTTTATCGATTTGAATTTGCCAATATCCAGATTTTAAATCAAATTTAGAAAATATATTAGCATCATATAATCGAGAAAGTAAGTCTCTTTTATTCGGTATAGGGTATCGAATCCATTTTAAAACTTTATTCAGAGGTTTATAGTTTATAACTAGTCGGGGTTTTCCTCGTTCCTTTTCAGCAGCATTATTGACATAAAAAGCGGTACAAGACCAAGGGGATTTTGAGGGTTTTATAAGACCCTTTTGTAGGAGATTATCAATTTCTGTCTTACAGAACTCTACTAATTTTGTATTCATTTGACAGGGTCGAGATTTTGTAGGAATCTTTTCTTCACTGAAGTCATCTTCATAAGGAAGAGAAACAATATGCTTTTTGCGATTCCAGAAAGCATTTGGATGATCCGCGCAAATATCCAGAATCAATTGATTAGAAATCATTTTTATTTTTTCTTGGACTTTTACTGATTTTAAAGTATCAAAGATGTTAATACTCATTAATTCTAATTGTAAGAAATTAAGCTGATTTTGTTTCATATTGTTAAGGGTATTTATATCTCTGGTTACAGGATGAGTAACAAAAGGATAAGAAATTTGTTTGTCCTTGTAAGTAGCCTTAAAACCATTTGCATCATTATGAGTATACGGATAAATAGCATTTATAAATGGTGTTCCTAAACTAATAGGAGGATAAAGCTGATTTTTTTACTAAAAAGAAGAAATGTGGAATGCAGACTCTGTCTCGGCATATATGAGTATTTGGGAATTTATAATTGATATCAAGAGCATGACCAGATGCAGATTTTATTATATGAGTGGTTTTTTCAAAATACCTGGTTGGGATTAATCCTTCTTGAATACAACTAACATCAGCACCACTATCAATCATAGCAATATTGGTAATAGAAAATTCCTTATTTATCAAAATAGTGCAGTTTATATACCACTTATGAGCAGTAACAATTTGCATCATTCCCAAGAAATAATCTTTTTTCAAATCTTCTGCTGGACTGAATTTATCAAGTTCAAAATTTTCAGAGTGTTCGAAATCCTTTTCTTTTCCTTTTGAAGCAAAAGATACTTCGGAAGCATCAATAATTTTTATTCAATTTTCAAAATTCTATGATCTGAGATTATTTGGTTTTGTTTTAAAGAAATAATCTCCTTTTTCAATTGCTCAACTTCGATTTTTAAATCATTAAAGGTAGTATCTCTACCGGGGGTTTTATTTAAAGCAAGACGTCGATTTACTTCAGATATGGAATAAGACGTGGGAAGATTATCAAAAGAGTTATCTTTAAAAGTACTAGTATTAGCAGAAGTTTTTTGAGTAGCAAAATAAAGGATCTTTTCACGCAGTTTGTCATCAGTAACTTCTTTTAGTAATTTGAGAACATTTTTAGCAGTAAGATTTTGAACATTTAAATCAAGATCTTCGAATTGCGCTTGAAGTTTATACATCATTTCATCACAATTGCAAACATCATTATCACAGTCATTACATTTATTAATCTGATCGAGCTCACTATCAGAATTAGGTAATTCAAAATCATTTTCAGAAGTAGAATCAGATTCGGAATCAGAGGTATATAATAAATTATAGAC
>NW_025880234.1:0-2678 GCF_002878395.1 Capsicum annuum
CGTTTGACATTCATAAAGTTGCTTGCTCAATAAATTTGAATTAAAAGTATAACTTTCAGATTGTGTAATTAAGATAATTCATCTTGATGATGATGGTTTAGAATTGAATGCCTTTCATAAATAGCTAAACCATCGCTAATGAGAACAAAGCTTCATGTGTTGATTTGAAATATGATATGTTGCATACAATAACACTTGTATGCATTAGACCAATACATTATGATTATTTCTTTCCCTCAATTGGTTCAAGGTCATGAACCAAATATTCTATCTAATAGTTTTGATGTGTGGTATACGATTAATAAATGTACCATGATGCACAAAGATGGATCCATCAAAGAAGATGGAGGATGTATGTTAGCTTTCCTAACATAAAGATTATGAGCAACTATGAAGTAAGTTAGGAATTATCATCAGATCCTCATTCAAAAGATAATTCAAGTCAAATGCCGAACTTATCTCATATTTAAGCTGCAAGTGCTCCTATATGCGTGAAGCGTGATAGACTAATCGGTTCCAAATAAAATAGTACTTGTATAAAATAAGGAGTAAATATTCATAATAAGAAGGTAATATGTGCTTGAAGAGCCTATGACATAACACTTCATGAAACCTTATGAGAGGTTTATGTACCTGAAAATAATGAAGCGATGAGATCTCAAAATGTTATGTCGCATTGTGAACCGATACAAAATGATATATCATCAATATCTTTGACATAATATTGGTGCAATATTGTGAAAGATTACGAGGATCTGAATTCTACGTTTATTTAAGCATGCTAACGTAGAAACATTTATCAAGTGACATGAAAAGATACATTTTGGTAAGTGTAAAACTTATTTGATTTGCAGTCCAGGCACTTGAAGATGTCACTCATGAAATGTTGAATATTGTCACTTGACAAAACTTATGTGAAAACTTTCAAGGATTCAAACTGCTTGAAACATATAAAAGTTTCTGGGAAACTAATTTATAATCCTTATATTGTATAAGCTTATTGCTTGAACATCATTGGAACTCGTGGAGAGTTTTCAAAGCAATAGATTATTTGCTGAAATTCAAAATATATCGAATTGGATTGGTTATGAAATACCATATCTTAGTGCAATTGATGTACTCATGTACCTTGCAAATACTACAAGGCCTATAGCCTTTTCAGTCAATTTGTTAGCAAGGTATATTTCTGCTCCTACTATGAGACATCAAAATGGGATAAAACACATGAGCTTATTTTATTCTAGAAATTGCAGTCCCAATTTTATTGGTCATGCTGATGATAGGTACTTATCTGATCCGTATAAAGCTCGGTCTCAAATAGGATATGTGTTCATATGTGGTGGTACTGCTATATCTTGAATATATACAAAGAAGTCTATCATAGCCACTTCATCGAATCATGCGGAGATAATAGCTATTCATGAAGCAATCCGAGAATGTGTATGGTTGAGGTCCATGATACTTCTCATTTGAGAAAAATGTGGTGTGAAATATGACAATCTACCCACAATTTTATACAAAGATAATTCAGCATACATAGCACATCTTAAGGGAGGATTCATAAATGGAGATAGAACGAAGCACATTTTGCCAAAGCTTTTCTATATACATGAGTTACAAAAGAATAATGATATTAATGTCTAACAGATTCGTTCAACTGACAATGTGACTAATTTATTCAGCGAATCTTCTCCAATTGCAACTTTTAAGAAAATGCTGCACAAGATTGAGATGCAAAGGTCAAGGATGTTCTCATTAGGGGGAGCAAATACGCGCTGTACTCTTTTTCCCTTTCAAGGTTTTGTCCCACCGGGTTTACCTTGTAAGATTTTTAATGAGGCAGCCTATATGCGTATTGTTAGAGATGTGTACTCTTTTTCCTTTACTAGATTTTTTTCCACTGGGTTTTTTCTAGTAAGTTTTTAACGAGTCACATTATCTATCTAGACATTCAAGGGAGAGTGTTATAAATATATTTACATTATAGTGAATGTCTATCAAGATCTACTTTGATATCTATTAGTATTTGAAGCATCCGTCTTTTACTCAGACTAGGAGTAAATTTTCCCTATAAATAGAGGGGTTTTGTTCATTGTATTGACAATCTTATATAATCTCTCATCCTTAAGAGAATAACTAGGAATTACTCTCTCTTCTCTCTCTACTCTTGTACTTTATACTTCTTTATTGTTTTATAACAATTTTCATTTTCTTTTAGCTTGGTTCCTAATGGTACTTAAAACCCAAATTAAGAGCGTGTGGGTTTATTATGTTCTACCATTAAAACAAATTTGACTTGTCAAGACTAGTTTTTTTCTTATTAAAAAAACATAAGTCACTTTTGCTCCAAATCAGGCATTAAAAGATTTTTTTTGTTTTGAGAAAATACTCAAAAAAATACCTGAACTTTGATCGAATTTGTAGTTGAGCATACTGAACTTTGTGGGTAGGTGGGGTTCTATTACCTCCTAGACTTCTTTTTTTCATATTTTAATGGCATATATCTTCCCACTTGGATAAGTGTGTGTAATTCACATGCATTGGGTGCGTGAGAGTATTAAAAAAATGTTAAACACTTTTTTTTGATCAAATAGCCCCTCAATTTTCTGATTTTTAATTTTTTTATATTTTTATTTATTTTTTCGTTCTTTCTCTTCTCTCTTCTTTCTTTCTTCTCT
>NW_025880235.1:0-1223 GCF_002878395.1 Capsicum annuum
ACTCAGCCGCAGCCGCGACAGTGATATCCGAGTGCCGCATCTACGATCCTTCAGTGGTGAGTCCTCATGGTTTGAGGACCAAGGTTGTAGTTTTGGTATTGTTGTTTTGTGATCCCTTTGGTCTGTTGAGTCAGTTGGGGGTTTGTCCCAATGGCTCGTTGATTTTGCTGTATAGAGGCTATGTTAGACTAGAGTATTGTTGGGTTAGTTTGTGTATAGACATTCCATATATGTACAGTCTAACGATATTTTGTGCCATGTGCGATGTGATATGATATGTACTTATATATATATCCTTAGCGTAGAGTGTATGTTGTTGTGTTGGAACCCAAGGGTAGTGTTTTGGCTTAAAAGGTTAGCTTGAGGCTACCTATAGCCTTGGGCACCATGTGGCATCTCGGGATGATATTTTGGGGCGTTACATAAACTCACCCCTAGTTCTAGCTAAATCAATTCAATTTAGGTATTAGCTTGATAATGAGTTAATAAGAATCATTTCAACTCGGAGTGATCGATCGATACTCAGGTCGGGAGGAACGCAATCCCAACATTATGTAATTGCCAAAGACTCAATTAAAGCTATAGTTGACCCCATGAATTCACCCCTAGTTCTAGATAAATCAATTTAGGTATTAGCTTGATAATGAGTTAATAAGAATCGTTTTAACTCAGAGTGATTGATCAACACTCATGTCGGAAAGAACGCAATACCAACATAATGTAATTGCCAAAGACTCAATTGAAGTTGTAGTTGAACCCATGAACTTACCCCTAGTTCTAGATAAATCAATTCAATTTAGGTATTAGCTAGATAATGAGTTAATAAGAATTATTTTAACTTAGAGTGATCAATCGACGACTCAGGTCAGGCTAAACACAATACCAATATCATGCAATTGCCAAAGACTCAATTAAAGTTGTAATTGACCCTATCACCTAACCCCCAGTTCTAAATAAATCAATTCAATTTAGGTATTAGCTTGATAATAAGCTAATAAGAATCAATTCAACTTGGAGTGATCGATCGACACTCAGGTCAGTAGAAATGTAATACAAACGTCATACAATTGACAAAGACTCAATTAAAGTTATAATTGACCCCATGAGCTTACCCCTAGTTCTAGCTAAGTTGATTCAATTTAGGTATTAACTTGATAATGAGTGTCACACCCCGTTGTTTTTCACCGCATCCGACCCCGCTAGGGAGTTGGTTTTAGAGAAAA
>NW_025880235.1:1323-1610 GCF_002878395.1 Capsicum annuum
GAATTAGAAATTCGGATAAGGAATTCTGTTGACCGAGGGGAAGGTGTTAGGCACCCCTCGAGTCCCGTGGTTCTAGCACGGTCGCTTTAATGACTTACGTATGGCTTAAATTAATTTTTTTTTTTAGTTTTGAATTTATAATATTTGTTAACCTAAAAGTTATTTGCCTCCCGCTTTTAATTTATTTTGAAATTATTTATTATATTGACGTGTGGCTTACCGATAGCAGTACTTTCCGGACTCACCACAAATTTTGGCACGTTTCTCGCGCCTTTACGGCATTTATG
>NW_025880236.1:0-2309 GCF_002878395.1 Capsicum annuum
TTCTGCTCGTTTATCCACCCAAAGGGCCACAAAAAATTAAATGGACCACACTGGAATGATCCCTAACCTCCCCTGGCACGCCCCGATCAATTTTTGGCTCATAGTAATCCCGAACCCTGAGCCCACCCTCTAAACCTTGGGCAATAGCACACTGATTTTCCCCAAAAATGTGCCTTTTCTGCCGTTTCGTCCGTTTGTCCACCCAAATGGCCAAAAAAATTAAACGAACCATACTAGGACGATCCCCAACCTCCCTAGCACGCCCCGATCAAATTTCAGCCCACAACACGCCTGGACCTCGATCCCACCCCTAAAATTGTGAGCTATAGCACATCGATTTGTCCAAAAAATGCTTCATTCGCACCATTTCGCCCATTTGCCCACCCAAATGGGCACGAAAAATTAAACGGACCACACTAGGACAATCCCCAACCTCCCTAGCATGCCCCGATCAATTTTCACGCCACAGCACGGGCAGACCCCGAGCCCACCCCCAAAACTGTGGGCTAAAATACACCATTTGGCTCGAAAATACTCTGTTCGCATCGTTTCGCCCTTTTGTCCACCTAAATGGTCACAAAAAAATAAATGAACCATACTTGGATGATCCCCAACATCCCTGACATGCCCTGAAAATTTTTGGTCCACAGCACGCCTGGACCCCGAGTCCACCTCCAAAACTGGGGGCTATAGCACAACGATTTGGTCTGAAATGCCCCTTTTGCACCGTTTTGTTCGTTTGTCCACTTAAATGGCCCCCAAAAATTGTACGGACAACGCTGGGACAATTCCCGATCTCCCTGGTATGCCCCGATCAACTTTTGGCCTACAACAATCCCGAATCCCAGGCCCACCCCTCAAATCGTAGGCTATAGCACACCGATTTGGCCTGAAAATGCCCCGTTCGCGCTGTTTTGCCCGTTTGTCCACCCAAATAGCTACGAAATACTAAACGGACCACACCGGGACGATCCTTGACCCCCTTAGCACTCCTCGGTTGATTTTTGTCCCACAGCACGCCGTACCCTGGGCTCACCCCTAAAACCGTGTGCTATAGCACACCGATTTGGCCCAAAAATGCCTCGTTCGCATCAAATCAGCCGTTTGTCCACTCAAATGGCCACAAAAAATTAAACGGACTACACTGGGATGATCCCCAACCTCCCTATCATGCCCCGATCAATTTTTGGCCCAAAGCACGCTCGAATCCCGACCTACCCCCAAAATTGTGGGCTGTAGCACACCGATTTGGCCCGAAAATGCCTCTTTCGCACTGTTTTGCCCATTTGTTCACCAAAATAGCCACAAAAAATTAGACGGGCCACACTGGGACGATCCCCAACCTCCCTGGCACGCCCTGAATAATTTTTGGCCTACAACACGCCGGGAACCTGGGACCACCCCTGAAACCGTGGGCATACTGATTTGTCCCAAAAATGCCTTGTTCGCTCCGTTTTTCCTGATTGTCTACCCAAATGGCCACGAAAAATTAAACGAACCTCACTTGGACGATCCAAACCTCCCTGGCACTCCCCAACCATATTTTTGCCCACAACAGGCCCGTACACAGGCCCACCCCCAAAACTGTGGCTATAACACACCAATTTTGCCCTAAAATGCCCCACTCGCATCGTTTCGCCTGTTTGTCCTCCCAAATGGCAATGAAAAATTAAACGAACCTCACTGGACAATTTCTAACCTCCCTAGCATGCCCCGACCGATTTATGGCACACAGCACACCTGGACCTTGGGTCCACCCCAAAACTGTGGGCTATAGAACACTGATTTAGCCCGAAAATACCCCGTTCGGGCTATTTTGCTTGTTCATCCACCCAAATGGCCACAAAAAATTAAACGGACCATACTAGAATGAACCAAAACCTCCCGTGGCACGCCCCAGTCAATTTTTTGCCTACATCTAGCCTGCACCCCGAGCCCACCCTCGAAACCTTAGGCTATAGCACACTGATATACCTCAAAAATTCCCCGTTTCCGCTGTTTCATCCGTTTGTCCACCCAAATGGCTAAAAAATTAAACGAGCCATACTGGGATGATCCCCAACCTCCCTAGCATACCCCAATCAAATTTTGGCCCACAGCACGCCCGGACCTCGAGCCCACCTAAGAAACTGTGGGCTAGAGCCCACCTAAGAAACTGTGGGCTATAGCCCACCGATTTGTCCCAAAAATGCCCCGTTCGCACCGTTTCTCCCATTTCCCCACCTAAATGGGCACAAAAATTAAACGGACCACACTAGGACAATCTCCAACCTCCCTGGCACACCCCGATTAATTTTCGGCCCACAGCA
>NW_025880237.1:0-1169 GCF_002878395.1 Capsicum annuum
TTGCACTAAATATTGTTATGTCTACTTGCTAAATAGTAAGGATGAAGCAATAGATGCGTTTAGGCAATATAAAACTAAAGCAATATTTAGTTAGACAAAATGATCAAAATGATAAGAAGTGATAGGGGCGGAGAATATGAATCTCCCTTTGCGCAAATATGTGTAGAGAATGGAATAATCCATCAAACTACAGCCCCGTATTCACCCCAATCCAATGGAATTACGGAAAGGAAAAACCAAACTTTGAAGGAAATAATGAATGTCTTACTTATAAGTTCTGGTTTACCGTAAAACTTTTGGGGGGAGGCTATCCTTACGGCCAATCGTATACTCAACAGAGATCCCCATAGTAAGAAATAATCAATTCCTTACGAAAAATGGAAAGGAAGGAAACCTAACTTGAAATATTTCAAAGTGTGAGGGTGTCTAGCGAAGGTTCAAGTTCCTATACCTAAAAGGGTTAAGATAGGGCCTAAAACGGTGGACTGCGTGTTCATAGGATATGCTAAAAGCAGTAAAGCATGTCAATTTTTGGTTCATAAATCCAAAAATCCGGATATAAATGAAAATACGGTAATTGAATCAGATAATGCTGAATTCTTTGAAAACATTTACCCGTGTAAAATTAGACATGAACAGTCTAGTGTAGGATCTAAACGACCTCGAGATGAACCAAGTGAGAATGTACATAATGAAGAAAATCCAAGACGTAGTACGCGTCAAAGAATGTCAACTTCGTTTGGGTCGAATTTTGTAACATTTCTCTAAGAAAATGAACCTCAAACATTTAAAGAAGCGATGTCGTCGTTAGACTCATTTTTTTGGAAAGCGGCAGTCAGTAGTGAGATTGATTCAATCTTAAGCAACCATACATGGGAATTGGTTAACCTTCCTCCCAAAAATAAACCTTTAGGTTCTAAATGGATCTTCAAAAGGAAAATGAAGATGGATGGTACTATTGACAAATACAAGGCAAGACTTGTAGTAAAAGGCTTCAAACAGAAGGAAGGCCTTGATTACTTTGATATATATTCGCCAGTAACAAGGATAACATTGATTCGAATGTTAATTGCCTTGGCGGCGGTATATGATCTTCAAATCCATCAAATGGATGTGAAAACCGCATTCCTAAATGGAGATTTGGAGGAAAAAATATACATGGAACAACC
>NW_025880238.1:0-8071 GCF_002878395.1 Capsicum annuum
TGAAACTTGAAACTATTAAAGAAAAATCTTTTTGTAGTTTTCTCTTGAAGATGTATATGAAACACCTACTTTAAATAAAGAGTGAAGAAAATCTTTTTTTGAATTTTTTTTTGGAATAAGATCAACCAAAAATAAAACCTAAGACTATTAATGATTTTTTTTGTATTTTTATTTTCAAGACATGTATGAAACACCTACTCTAGATGAAAAGAGAAGAAATTTTATTTTATTTTCTTGGATTTTTTAAATAAGATCCCCGAACCAACAATAGGCTGCCTATGTATCTCACTCCCGAAAGAGGAGAATCAGGGGTGCGTAGTTCGTCCAGATTGGACAATTAACGATTAACTAATAAATTGATCCTAACTTAAGAGACACTACCAAAAACAAACGAAAAAAAACTTTTGGATTTTCAGCTAGACACTGACACCACCAATTATGGAGAAAAATCTTTTTGGTATTTTTGTTTTTGACAAATAAGTATAAAAGACAAAAAAAACTTTTTTTTTTTTTTTTGAATTTACGGTACTTTGAGAAGACAAATGCAAAACGTAAAAAAATCTTTTTGAGTTTTTGGATTGTGAAGAACCAAAGCCATAAAGAATTCTAAAATAAACTACGACATTCCTCTTTTTTTCATTCTTTTCGACTCACTTTTTCTATTTTTCTTTTTCGTTTTTGCCTGCGCACCTTACTCCTAAATTTTTTTTATTTTTTATTTTTTTTTTCAAAAATCAGTCTGTCAAATGACCACGTTACTCTTAAAAATGCAACAGTTAGCACGTAGGGATGCTTTAGAGGGGAGTCTCCTACAAAGGGCCATGTGGGTCCCGCTAGGTCTCCGTATGATGCATATAAGCATGACCTAAAGGCTGACCTACGTTGTGGTTCTCTAACGAGGCTGTTCGGGGGAGCGTATGGTTGATAGTGGATGCTTTGCTTTCCACCTACTTCATAACAATGACGGCTCCCCCCCTAAAATAAGGGTGATTCAACTAGAGGTTGTGTACAACACGTGTACTACGGACTTGTTGCAGAAAGAAGGCCGGGGGTGGACTCATGATGACAGATATAAAGCGGTAACACATAGGATAAATACTATAAACAAAGAGCACGAAAATGCACAAAAGTGAAAATAACATCAACAATAATCACAAACAATGCTTATACACTCGTAATGCCAAACAAAGCCGATACGACTAAAAAATAAGCTCGAATTCTCATACTTTCCCCAGCAGAGTCGTCAGAGCTGTCACACCCCTTTTAAGTACAAAAAGATTTATGTTTTAAGGTTCGAAAGAGTTTTATTATTTAAGTGACAAGAAATGAAAATTTGTTTCGAAAAAGAATTATTTACATTTTTTACTCAGAGTCGCCACTTGGCATAATTTGGTGTGCCAAGTCACCATTGGAAACATCCTTTTCAAAAACCATTTGACTCTTTGAACTGGTTTGCGAACAGACTCCGGCTAAGGAATTCTGTTGACCGAGGGGAAGGTGTTAGGCATCCCTCAATCCCGTGGTTCAACCACGGTTGCTTGGTACAGTTTATCAACTATTTTGGCATTACGAAATGTACAAACTACACAAAAGCACGCAAAATAATCAAACAATAAACAAAACAAAACAATCCAAAAATGTAAAGTCCAGTCCAATTATACAATCCAAAAATAAATAATGTGGAAATATAAATCTATTCTACCCTAGACTAATCTCCAATGCCTTACCCGATTCCGCGGGCCTTCATCACGATCATTTTCCGCCAACATGATACGTCGGGGCATTCCCCGGTGAATAAGTACAGAAGACCTCGGGGCATTCCCCGGCTAAATGAATACATTTGAATCGCATGCGATAAAGTAGAAAACATTCAACACATACTCCACATTCAAACATCCAACGAAACACTTATTTCTAAATTTTGCATACCCGAACCTACGATTGCCTACCAACTTGACCTATTAGACGTGAAAGTAATTATAACGACGAATCAAAACAACAAAAAATCAAAATTAATCCTAATTCCCTTTAACAATTTTTTAATTCGTGCCCCGAATTCCCTTTAAACCACATGATTAGTGCATGCTTCGATTTTCCAATCACATCTCATAATCTGAAACCAACATCAAACACAACACAAACAACGAAGATTCAAACCCAACACACAGCCAATAAATCATCCATACCCACAACATCAATAAAGTAAAGATCGGTAGAAGAAATGGACCTCAATGAAACTGATCCTTGTCGATAATAAAGAAATTCGAAGACCAAAATACTTGAACAGAGAACCTCAATCATGAATCTCCCCGAATCCAAACTCGGCGTGGAAAATTGGAACAAGAAATAATATAGGTCGAGTTACGATTAGATCAGGATAGCGTAAACGGACATAAACAATTCAGAATCCTGTGCACTTGACCTTTCTGATGGAGTATCAACCCTAGTGCCTGAATCTGACCGAAATTCAATGAAGCAAAGAGATTCCGATGAGATTTAAACCAAAATCAAGATCGGGAACAACGGTTTGACGTGGATTTGGGTGGAACAGAGGGCTGGTCGTCGTATTTTTGTTACACCGGAGCTCCGGTGAACCCGAAACTCGATTTCGTAACTGGGTCACTATGACAGATGATCTTGGAGTTTTGAAAATCTAATTGAACCTGAAATCTACGAAAATTAAACTCTGGTGAGCTCAAAGTGACCAAAACCCATTAAACAGTCGGATTCCGGCCAGATCTCGTCTAGATATCGGCGAAAAAGAAAAGATCTTTTGGCGATTTTGAGACTGATTCAACCAAAACCAACGACGGAAAGCAGACGCCGGCACCGAGATCGCCGAAAAAGATCAGACAGAAGGTGGATTTCTCACCTTTTACCATATTCCGTTGCCGGATTCCGTCAAACGAGCTTCATACTCTCGTTTTCTTACTTACTCTGTCACGCTCAAATTCCCCCAAACCCCTATTATTCTCCTCCTATGCTACTGATTCTTTGTTGTTCAGTTGTGTGCGCGCGTATTTCGATGAAGCTTTTTCCCGGTGATGGTGTATGAATGTGCAGTCGAGTGTGTGCTTGTTTTGGAAATGGAAAAGTGGTACCGTGTATGTGTGTGTGTGAATTCGTGCGGTTTATGGAGAAGAAAGGGAAATCTTTTTTTTCTTGAGATGTGCTCTGTGCGTATATCGGTGAAGAAGAAGATGAAAAAAATCTATCCGTATGGTGTATCCTCTGAAGAATAAAAGAAAAAATCCTTTCAAATTGTTTTTTTCTCTTTTTTGATTAAAAAAAATGGCCTCCCCGTGTATTCCGTGAAGTGTGGGTATGTATATGTGGTGAGGGTGGGGTCACGTGGGGTAGAGTTTGTTAGGATAGGGTAGGTAGGTGTTGTTTTTTAATTGGGTATGTTGTTAGAATGTTAGGATAAAACAAAATTAGTTAGGGGGTTGTTATTTTTGTCATTTTGTGGAGGGATTATCACACGGGTGAGGGTACACGGTAGGATAAGGTAAACAATAGGTAAAAACGATATCGGGGAGGGACGAAATTAGGTGTCTACATTGGTTAAGTAATTTTATTTTTATATTTAAAAATAAGTTATTTAAATATCCATAATTGAATTTTTTTTCTCCCACAAACTGTCAACTTTCTTTTTAAGGGCATGAGTTTTAAATTAAAGTGTGTAGTTTACGTGGGTCCCATAATTTTGGAAAAATTATATCCATTCTTTTTTAAATTCCCTCTGTCTCAAGTTATGTGACACTTTTCGGATTGCCTATAATTTTTTCATGTGTCTTTTTAAACTAAAAATAGTAATTCAAATTCACATTCTTATTTAAAATCAAATTGAAATAATCTAAGATTAAAACATCTAGTATCCCTGAACTATAATTAAATTTGTAATGACACACTTTAATTTCAAGGAGGCCTATTACTGCCCCCTCCCCTCCCCCCCAAACCAAATTTTAGCGTATTTTTAATCATTTTTTTAGTTGATATGACACTTTTTGTCAACCTTTTTAGCTGACGTGACATTTTTGAAGTGGGTATCATATTATATAATAAAGGTGCCACCTCAAAATACATGTGTGACAAAAATATGCTAAAAAAGATTTTTCTAGGGGGAGGGGGAGGGGTAATAGGAACCCTGTGAAGTTGAAGTATGTCGTAGCAACTTTGACCATAGTTTGTTGAATACATGATACTTATCTCATAATCGAATGTTGTGGAAGTATAACTCGGATCAATCTATTCCCGATCAACTGCTTTTCGAAACATGCACTGCATTTCATAATTACTCATGGCTATTAGTTACATGCTAAAGTATCAACACCGATCGAAACTTCAAGAAACAGTCAAAGGTCCAAGGATATTTCAATGAAAAGTTAATATTACTTTTAGGGTCACACAATGAAGAAGCAAAAAACTATTCTTCCATTAACCTATTGTCGCTAAGCGCACGTGGTATGAAACATGTGCTACAATGTTTTCAGCTTATATGATGTGCATTTCTCATTTTTTAAGTCATTCAACACCGTACAGATCTTGACCTAGACATCTCTAAATATCTACCCTGAGTTTATTACTTTAATGATCCTCAAATCCATCTTTTTGTAGAAATTCATATCTGGCTTTACAAAATAAGTCATAATATGACCGTGGAACTCATCTTCCTTGATGTAAGAGGTGATTGCTCATGTGGGAGAATCAATCTCACAACTTGTTTGACACACTTTATAAATAAAATACATTATCACATGCATATAAGACATGCACTTAAATTCAAGAGTTTTATATTGATAAAAATATTATAACAATTAAGTTATTTTACATTATAGAAATATAATCATATTCTACGTAAACCTAGAGCCACAACATGTTTTTTGCAAACAAGTCTTAAGATATCGTCTTTATAAAGGGATCAATTATCATTTTCTTGTGTAGGAATGTATTGTAAGTTTATTTCAACTTGCTACTATGTATTCCACAAAGTTATACTTGATGTGAATGTATTTGGTTGTGTTGTGATACTTAGAATTCTTTGTATATGCGATATTCATTATATCGAGGAATCTGATCTTTTCTCATCTCGAACTATAATATGGTAGAGTTAGGGGTCATCCCAAATCAAAATTGTCCGATGATGCTTGGCCGAAGCTCCAATAAATAGTTACTACCTTCTCAGAAAAACGCACGAGAAACTTCAACCTCATATATGTCTGTTGGACGATAAAATTCTCGAGACTGGAAAATAAATAAATTGAGACAATAAAATATTGCAACAATCAATTTATTGATTTCAGTACGTAATGAGTTTTACAATCTCTATGAATCCTCTGATAAATTCAAAGGCTTAAAGCTTGATCTTGAATTTGAACTTGATTTGAGGTATTTGATCTTGACTTGTTCTTAAATTCAAGGGTTTTAAGCTTGTTATTGAATGTTGTAGTCTTGATATTGAATTTTGATGAACTTGATTTGAATGCTTAAGATTTGTAGAGAAATTGTGGAGTTTGATCCATGAGCTTTCTCTTGCTTCTTGTTTGAGTTCTGGGGGTTCTTTTTCTGACTTATGAGACCCCTATTTATAGTTGTGGAAAGGAAAGAATCATGATGAAGATGAACTTCCTTTAACCAATCAAATTCAAGTGATGTGGTGCCTTTTATGAGCTTTGATTTCATTGGGTCTGCTGCACATTTTGACATGTGGCACGGTCCTATTGTCTCCTTCACTTGACTTGGCATATCACGTCATTTGACACGTAACACTTATTTGGGTCTCTAGAATATGACAATATCTTGGGCTTAGCAAAGTGGGCTCCTCTTTTTGTAGCCCAAATCAATGGGCTAACCCAATAAAAATTAAACTTTAATTAAATCCATATATGTTTGGACTTAAATAATTAATCCAATTATATTAATCCATAATATTTATTTGAGATTAATATATTTTGAATTTAATATAATAAGAATTTTGTACGGATTTAAATTTAATAAAATTGCATCACCCATAAATTCCCCCTACTTCAAGACTTGTCAAGATATTTAATATTTTGGAGACTAGCCTTGAAGTATGATTATTTAAACATGTTTCCTTCATGCTTCAATGATTTTCATACATATGAATACCTCATTCAAAAAATTTAAAGCCGAACCATATTGATATTGCCTCTCAAAACTCTCTTATTTTTTTCATGAATCTCTACACTTAAGACCCGTTGGCAAGGCATGATATCCAATTTCAAACAGATTTTGGAAGACTTTTTCATTGCCTTACTTAACCAGGAATAAAACTCTTCTGATTTGAACTTAGATTGGAGATGGAAACAACATCCAATTTAAATTTGTATGGGAGAAGTAAACAACCCCTAATTTGAATTTGTATGAGAGAAGAAAATCAACCTCCAATTTGAATTTGTACGGGGGAAGGAAATAACCTCCAATTTGAATTTGTATGGGAAAAGGAAATAACCTCCAATTTGAATTTGTATTGGAGAAGGAAACAACCTCCAATTTGAATTTGTATTGGGAGAAGGAAATCAACCTCCAATTTGAATTTGTATGGGAGAAGAAAATAACCTCTAATTTGAATTTGTATGGGAGAAGGAAATAATCTCCAATTTGAATTTAGAGATGAAAGCTATTCCAATTTGAATTTATATTGGAGAAGGAAACATCCATCCTACAAATCTATAAAAGGAGGTAGTTTTTCCACTTTTTCAATATCAATTTTGGGGTTTTCAAGCCATCAACAATATTGAAGTAATTTCTTTCCCTCCTAATTTTCTCTTATTTTCGTCACTTTTTTCAGCACAACATGTTCGTGGTAGAAAATTCATATCTCATTGTAGAAATATCAAAATCATATAACATTTGATATGTCAGAAACTAAACTTTGAGATATACAACATATTCAAATTTCATCTTTAAATTCATTCAATATAATTTTCGATAATTTTTTGAAGTTAGTCCTGAATTTTATCATCCTGATTCTTGTGAAACTAGACACAAAGATGTATAACATATCCAGAATTCATAATTTAATACTTTCGAGATTATTTTAGGCGTTATCCCAAAATTGGCATTGAGTTTTGATGCATCAGCAATTTTAGATTTACGTGATTTCACCAAAAATATTATATCTCAATATTGGAGTATCGAAATTATGATCCGCTTGATTTTATAGATCCAGAAAACATGCATATATAACATATACAAGATTTGAATTTTAAAACTTCTTGAATTTTTGTAGATGATTTTTTAAAGTCGATCTTATATGCTGTCCGACAGAGGATTCCAGATTTGCATCGCCTTACCAAATAATTTATATCTTGATGTGGGACCATACCACCAAAGAGAGTTTTGATTGCTTCAAACTAGATTTTGAGGGATTTATTCTCATCAAGGCATCTTGTCTCAATCCAATTTGGTCATATACAACTTTCAAGACCACAATGCTTTGATAGGTAACATCCTTTCTATTTGTGTTTTTTACTTTCTTTCTTGTTTCCCCCTCTTTTTACTGCAGTATTGAAGGCAAAGGGTGAAAACCCACCCGTGGAGGTTCCTCCATCTTCTGAAAAGCCTATGGATCCATTTATCCAAGAGACACATGTATGTGATACAAAAATCACATTTACAAATAGCGACCTTCTGCTTAGAGGAACCCTACACAATCGTCCCTTGTACATGGTAGGTCAAGTTCCTGGAAAAAGGATAAATAAAATCTTTATTGACGAGGGATCCGTAGTTAACATCCTGCCTATCCGTGCAATGAAGGAACTAAGCCAATACTTTCTTCATCTTTCTTGTTTCCCCCTTTTTTTGCAGGGTTAAAATAGATAGTAATATACCATAATTGATTGAAGACGGTGGATGTCAGCTTAAGGTGCAAGGGTTTAACTTCTTCTCCGTCACCTCAAGACCCGACCAATTTTACTTGAAGACGGTGGGCGTCGGCTTAAGGTGTGAGGGTTTAACTTTACCTTTGTCACCTCAAGACCCAACCAATTTTGCTTGAAGATGATGGATGTTGGCTTAAGGTGCGAGGGTCTAACTTTTCCTTCATCAC
>NW_025880238.1:11071-20560 GCF_002878395.1 Capsicum annuum
TAATCAAAAGAATCTTACTCTCAAAACGAAGTTCCAATCAGTGTATGACAAGTACCATAGGCTTGCCTTTATTTTCATTACCAAGATTTTCAGATAGGCTAGCTAGGATCACTATAGGACTTCTTTTAGGCTTGTAATGTAGGCTAGGGTTTGGTATGATATTCAAGGATATTTAGAGTGACTATGCCTCCTTGACACTACACTAATCTCTTGGGGCTCACTTATTAACCTTTTTCTCTTTTTTCTTGATCACACATATCCAAGTTAGGTGTTTTTTTTTAATTTCTTTTCTCATTCTTTTTCTACAACACCCAACTTTTATTCATTTTTTTCTTTTATTCTACCCTTATTCATACTCATTTTAAACCATGCAACCCTATGATAGCCACTCTTAACTTAGGCTATTTTTCTAGGTCGAGGTGCACAATGTTCAAGAAGGACCAGGGCCAAAACAGGTTCATTATGGTATATATGGGAAGGTAAAAGGTGTCATAAGAGAGAAATAGTCAATTCCGGCTCAAAACAAGGATTAAGGGATATTATGCACAAAAGGAAGGCTATTTAGGCTAAAAGTGGGTTAATAGCAAAAACGGCATATGATCCTTTCCTAGCCTCTACCTTTCAACCATGGTAAGACTAACCGGGCTAGTTCTGGCTTCAGCATACAGAGGGAACTAAGTAGTTGCTCACACAAACATGGCATGCAAGTATATCGCAGGCTACTACTTATCTAGTTCATGCAATTGTTCAGCAGTGATCATCAAACAACTAGAACAAATACCATAACAAGATTCATAATGGTCACAAGTAAATGTAATTCACATAGTTATTGCAAACAAAACATTGGAGAGGTGTTAAGAAATTAATCAAAAATATGTCAAATGCTTTTTGTACTTGTATTTCTCCTAGTCACTACAAAATAAGTTACAAAAACATCCTACCCTACACCCTCAACTTAAAAGTAAAACAAAACCAAACTAAGGGTTAGAGTATAGCTGGAATAGATCAATCCCGGGGTTCATGGGTTGCCTCCCATGCAGTACCTGATTTAACATCGCAGCATGACTCAGGTATCTCAATTACTTCAGACATCATTAAGATAGATAATAGTGATACTTTTCATTGATTCTTTTGGTCCAATATAAAGTTTGACATGTTGCCTATTTACCTTGAAGGTACTGCTATCTTCGTTTTCAAGTTCCACTACTCCAGATGAGTAGACTTGACTAACTTTAAAAAGACCTGACCACTTAGATTTTAGCTTACCTGGGAATAATTTGAGTCTGGAATTGAACAGAAACACCAAGTCACCTTTTGAAAGTGTCATTTCTCTATCCTCCAATCATGGTACTTTTTCATCTTTTCTTTATACAAGTCTGCTCTTTCATATGCCCTGAGATAGAATTTATCCATCTCATTCAATTTCCCCAGTCTCAGCTCTACTGCCTCCTTCTAATTCAAATTCAGACTTTTTAGTACCAATAAGGCCTTGTGCTCCAGCTCTATTGGTAGGTGGCAAGGTTTTCCATAGACTGGCTAAAATAGTGACATGCCAATGGGTGTCTTGAAAGCAGTCCGATATGACCACAAGGCATCATCAAACTTTTGAGACCAATCTTTTCAGCTAGCATTCACCGTTTTGGCTAGGATTGCTTTAATCTTATGATTTGACACCTCTACTTGCCCACTGGTTTTGGGTGGTATGGAGTAGCTACTCTGTGCCATTTCACCTCAGATTTTGCTAAAGCTGCTTGAAATAATTTGTTGCAAAAATAAGATCCTCCATCGCTTATAATAGTATGTGGTACTCCAAAGCGAGAGAAGATGTTCTTCTTGAGAAAAGCAACAACCCTCTTCCCTTCATTATCAGATAAGGCCATAGCTTCGACCCATTTTAAGGCATAGTCAACAGCAACTAAAATATACTTCATCCCGTACGATCTTACAAAAGGACCCATGAAATTAATGCCCCAAACATCAAACAATTCCACTTCAAGCATCTTAGTCAAGGGCATCTCATGTCTTTTGGAGATTGACCCCTGCCTCTGACATTGGTCACATTTTAGCACAAACTCATGGGTATCCTTGAACAATGTTGGCCAGTAATAGCCACTCTGCAATACCTTCCTAGTCATTCGGTCACCTGCAATATGACCCCCAACTGGGGAAGCATGACATGCTTCCAATATACACAATACATCCACTTCTGGCACATATCTCTTTATAATATTATCTGCACATCACCGAAAAAAATACGGCTCACCCCAGAAGCAATGTTTCACATCATGCAAGAATTTATTCCTTTGATGGAAATAAAGATTTTCTGGGATGACGTCACTCACAACATAATTTGCATAATTCACATACCAAGGCAATTTTTCTACAGCGGTAGCCAGGATCTTCTTATCAGGAAATGCATCATTTATCTTCGTTTCATCACTAACTTCTTGTCACCTTCCATTCTAGACAGATTATCTGCAACTTAGTTTTCATAACCTTTCCTATCTTTGACCTTAAAGTCAAATTCTTGCAGCAATAATACCCATCTAATCAGCCTTGGTTTTGCATCCTTCTTAGCCATCAAATACCTTAAGGGCATCTCAAAAGCATACACTACAGCCAGAAGTTCCTGTTCAGTGATGGTGTAATTCTTTTGCGCTCCATTTAGTGCTTTGCTGGCGTACTATATCGGATGAAACAGTTTGTCCCTCTTTTGTCTCAATACAGCTCTAAGGGCAACACCACTCTCATTACACATGATCTCAAATGGTTTTGACCCATCAGGTACAACAATAATAGGGGCCTCAACCAGCTTTTTTTAAGGTATTTAAATGCCTTCAACCACTCATCATCGAAGGAAAATTTCACTTCTTTCTCCAAAAGTTTGCAAAGTGGATTTGCAACCTTCGAGAAGTCTTTCATAAATCTCCTATAAAAGCAAGCATGTCCAAGAAAACTATGCACTCCCTTCACTGAAATGGGAGGTGTTAGTTTCTCAATAACTTCCACTTTTGGTCGATCAACTTCTATCCCTTTTTTAGAAATTTCATTGCCGAGAACGATGCTCTCCTTTACCATGAAATGGTATTTTTCCCAGTTAATCACCAAATTAAATTCAATACATCTTTGCAAGGCTAGATTCAATTTTCCAAACACATCTTGAATGAATCATCCACCGTAGAGAAATTATCCATGAATACCTCTATGGTGTCCTCCACTATGTCTGAGAAGATAGACATCATACACCGTTGAAAAGTGGCGGGTGCATTGCATAGCCTAAATGGCATCCTCTTAAATGCAAAGGTGCCATATGGGCATGTGAATGTCATCTTCTCCTAATCTTCAGGTGCAATACAGATTTGGGTGTATCTGGAATAACTATCCAGGAAGCAATACCACCCTCTTCCAGCCAATCAATCAAGTATTTGGTCCTTAAAGTGCATAGGGAAATGGTCTTTCAGAGTCCAAGAATTCATCTTGCGGTAGTCCATACAAAATCTTCACCCAGTTACAGGCCTGAGTGGAATCAACTCATTGCTTTCATTAGCAACCACCGTCATGCCCCCTTTTTGGGGCACATATTAAACTAGGCTCACCTACTTGCTGTTAGAAATAGGGTAAACTACTCCTGCATCCAACCACTTAATAATATCCTTCTTAACCACCTCTTGAATTGGTGCGTTAAGACTATGCCAATGCTCTATAGTTGGAATACAATCTTCCTCAAATTGAATTTTATGCGTGAAGATGCCCGGGGGAATGCCAATAATATTTGTGATGGTCCAGCCTATAGCTCTCTTGTGCCTCTAAAGTACTGAAATAAGTGTGTTTACCTGTTTCTCATCCAAATTATCCGCAATAATAAAAGGTAGCATGTTCTCATTTCCCAAAAACACGTACCATAAGTGCCCAGGCAGTTTTTCAATTCCAACACCGGAGGCTCCTCAATAGATGGTTGGCTGGTGCTTTTGGTTGATTAGAAAGGTCAAGGTCTAGCTTTTTAGGAGCATAAAGGTATGAACCTATTCCTGTCAAAGCAAAAATGGTCTCTTTATACTCCCCGATGCCTTCACTATCATAATTTATGTTGACTGTGGCCAAAGGTTAGATAACAAATTGCTCAGCTATGGCTACCTCCTTTTTGTCCTCATAATAAACATCAACTACTGAGAACACACTCATTTCTTTATGCTACTTCATTGATTTACCTACATCAAACCATACCACTTTATCATTCATCTTGAATAAGAGCTCATTTACTCTCAAATCAATCAACATACTTTCGGTTGTGAGGAAAGGTCAACCCAAGATTATGGGCACGTCAAAGTCCACCTCACAATCCAGAATAATGAAGTCTGCAGGGAATATAAAGTTGGACACCTTCACCAACACGCCATACAAAATTCCAACAAGTTGCTTTACTGACCTATGTTCCATCATGAGTCGCATGTTGGTGGGTGTGTCATTTTTTAGACATAGCTTTCTATAAATAGTCAGTGGCATCAAATTAACGCTTGCTTCTAGATCACATAATGCCTTGGAAAATTCCATAGTCCCAATTGTACAGGGAATAATGAATGCGCTCGGGTCTGGCTTCTTCTACACCAAGGTCCTTGTAGAAATAGTGCTATAATGATGGAGACTTTCCTCCAATTCGTAGCTCACATCTCTTTTCTTAGTCACAAGGTCCTTCATGAATTTTGCGTATCCTGGAATTTGCTCAAGTCCCTCAACAAAAGGCACATTTATTGTCTTCTTCAGGTTCCACATCAACTCGGTCTTAAGATGTCACAACCTTCACTTTCTCAGGCTTCCCTAATAATAAGTGCTTGGTGAGAAAGTCCATCTGAGTCCTTAGATGGGCCATGTATTGATCCCACTCCTCATCTCTCCTATGTTGTTCAACAGACATACCAACAGAAATAGTGGGGCTTGCTACCACAGACACCCTGGTATGCCAAGCTCGACTCTATTTGGTCATCCTATTTAGTATATCTGAGGCATCTTGAAAAGATAGATCAAAAAATAAACCACCAATAGTATTATCTACAATCGGCTTTGTTATAGAGTTGAGGGCCCTATACAGAGTCTCTATCAAGTGTAGGGCCGTCATATTGTGGTTTGGACACTGTGTTAACTTCTTCTTAAATCTCTCCCAAGTCTCATGCAAAGCTTTAGTAGGGAGCTGTCTAAAATTACTGATCTCATCCCTCGACTGTACCCTCCTAGAGGGTGGAAAAAACCATTCTAGGAGCGCTTCTTTCAATTACCTCTAATTGGTGATGGAATTAGGCGTAAGCTCATCTAGCCATAATGTTACCTTCTCAGACAGAGACAATGGGAACAACCTTAACTGAATAGTGTTCTGTCCCACTCCTGGGTTATCAAAAGATTTGAAAATAGTGAAAAATTTATCAGATGCAGATTCGGATCATCCCCAGGAAGGCCACCAAACAACCCCTTCAGATTAAGGAGTTGGATCATAGTAATTGTAATGTTAAACTTAGCTCCAGGTGCCAACGGTGGAGGAATGATTGCACCCATTGCACCTGCCCCGTCCATGCCATTATCATTATAATTTAGATCATACTGGACTGGATGGTACTATTGTCTTCTTTGGAACAGACGGTTTTAGTTAATATTACATGGCACTTGTGCAACTATCTTCTCTGCACGCCTTGGGTTACCAGGATTCAACAACTCCTCGTCCCCTAAATCTTCATCCTCAGGATGTCATGCTTGTTGCCCGACATTTTGCACATTCACCTGAGCTCTAGCTAAGCTGCCAGTCTGTCATTTTTTTGCTGTTCTGCCATTCTTCCAATTCATTACGGTTCCGGGTTAAGTGGTAATAATGGTTCTATGGAACTTGTGGTTCTTGGCATATACGATAAAAATTTTGCAAATAAACATAAACAACAAATAAACGGAAATCTAGGAAACTTAACTAACAGTCAATTAGCGCACACAAACTTTTAATTTTCAACCGTATTCCTCAACAACGGTACAATTTTTGATAACGCTCAAATTACACTCTTAAATGGGTGTAAGCGATCGTTGTCAATATAAAACCCAAATAGGTTGGGGTCGAATCCCATAGGGAATATGGTGTGAAATTAAGTTGTTTGCAATTTAATCCACTGATAGTTTAATGTTTCCTGAAATGGGGGGTTTAGGTTTAACAAGTAATTGTTTGTCACTTTAATTTCAGTATTTGTAATCAAGAGTTTATGAAATAACCAGAATTATATTCACTAAGGCTTTCAGTACATGACCGATGCCAAAACTAGTTCAAGATTCTCACCGTGGGTAGGACAACAAGCTATCTTTATCGACGTTATGCTTAAATATATCTGACCTACTTAAGCGTTTAATTCTCTAATCCTCTTGGACTTAGGGAATTTCTATTCACTGCCTATATGTTACCTCAGGTTAACCAACCTTGTTACAACACTTATTATTAAATGAAGTATTTCTAAGTTCGTGTTGATAACTCAACTTCCTACTATATTTGATTTCATTCTCAAGCAAATCAAAGTAGGTGTGCCTACTGTTTGCAACCAGCAGATGTTAGTTAAATCTTCAAAATTATCAAGAAATCCTACCACCTTTCGAATCTTGAACACTTAGCACCTTATTAAGACCTAACCCTAGATCCCATAACTTAGGTTAATAGAACTTAGCCACTCATGATGCAATGAATGAAGCACATAATTGAATTCATGATTTGAAAGATAAACTTACAGAGATGAATAAGAACTAGTGGATCGCAGATTAGATCACAAAGGAAAATCCCAAGATACTGATAATAATCTCTCAAAATAGTTGTGTTGTTAAAGTTAAGAAAATAGAGAGAGAAAAATATGTCACGCCCCAAATCCTATTAAGGCGGACTGGCACCCGTTGCCGGTAAGGCTCGGGAGAACCAACCTGTAGCAATATATTACCTATGAACATTATAAGTTACTTTCATACTAAACATGCCCTCAAAAGATAAATAGGACTAGCAAGCCAAAAGATATTATATGACTAGGCCGTTGGAGCCACAATGTCTACGGTACGATACATGACCATACTATACTTTACGTAGTCTACAAAGCCTCTAGACAAGAAACATTATCTTACAAGGGTCGGGACAGGCCCCGCCTCATGATAAGATACTATACAATACAAAAAGATATGATAAGACTCAAAGCCCCGAAGCAACCTGGAGCTCAGTGACTGCAGTTGATATCCTGTACTCTTACTAGGGAGGTTTATTAGCTTCTGTACCTGCAGCATGGAATGCAGGTCCCCCAAGAGGGACGTCAGTACGAAATAATGTACTGAATATGTAAGGCAACATGTACTATATATGAGATAAAAACTCAAATGAAACCATGTACTGCTGTAGGGTAAAAGACCACCTTTATGAATATTGTGGAGTCATGTATCTTATAACAATTATGTTACTTTACTCTTATTGCTTGTATAATCTGTGCACAACATGTAATACAGATGACCAGCTGATCAGTGGTAAATCTATATCAGGATCGACCCATGCTAGGCTTTCCTTTCACCCCTGGGATACCCCCTGTAATACTGGGATTGACCCATGCTAGGTGATTCTTTCACCCCTGGGATACCACCCATCAGAAGCAACTGTAGACATAAATCTTCTTATTACTTTTGAGATGAATCTTTGGTGGTCGTAACATTTGAGCTATAAGACTATAAGCATGAAAAATGACAAGTATGTGTCCATGTAACTTCATATCATAATGAAAAGAGTGGGTTGTACAATTAGTGAAACATGTAGGACATAAACAACGTATGAACTTTATTTAGCTAAAAAGAAGACTCATATGTCATGGTATCCAATGTATGTATGCAGCAGTGACAATGCTCGAATCTGGACACACAAGTACATGTTAAAGAGTGGAGTGGTCATGTCGAAGTTTGTAAAGATCTCTATGTGCCAATGAAGACTTTGGATTCCATGCCAAATAATAAGAGATCGAATAGCCTTACATACCTCGACATATCAACTTGTTTTTACGTCGAAATGACTTCTTTTCTTCCAACTATTTATCTACAATATCATGTTTTAAAGCTAGTATTAGCAGCTAATCAATGCATCTGGACAGCCCAATCTCACAAGACACAACACTTTGGCAACAAACGTATAACCATCAACTCAATGGTGTTATTCCGACTTTCTCAATTCTAACTGTATTCAACCAGCATACATTATCATATACATGATGTATACAGCCTATATTAGCTCTATAACATGCTGGCAACAGTCCATAACTACAACACATAACCATTTTACTAAACGCTCAACTAAGAAGCACAACATCTCGTCGTCTCCCTACATTTCGTCGTTAACAATTCATAATTGTCCCAACTTTGAACCAGATGCTCCCAACATATATATACATCAAATAAACCTTAACATAGTCACAAAATAGCTCAAAACGTAGGGGGAAATGTGAAACAACAGCCCCCTCAACAAAACAGTCCAATACCATTTTGGAAGCACATAAGATCATATAAGGATACTTGTTTCCAAAGAACTAGCAAAACAGTCCAGCAACCTTGGCAACCATATACACACTATAACATGTTAATAACCTCAACTTTATATCATATTAAAGTCAAAAATCAGGGTAAGAATCGTTCCAAAGCCAAGAAAACCAAACAACAACTTTCAGGACACAAGCTGTCCAGAAATTCCTGCACAGTGAACCAGCCAACTTATCTTGTTTTCCATGGAAAATTCATATCAAATATATGGTTATTTTTACATACCTTAACTCCCAAGGTGTAGGTATAATTCAAGAACTCAAAAAGTAGCCTTTGGTTGCCTTCCAAGGTGAAGAAATGCCAAGAGAAACTTAGAGAGAACAGCTGAAATTTTTTGGTCTTTTGTTGGTTAACTCAAGGAGCTCGGTTTTGGTCCCTTTTTAAGGAGACTTTAGACCGACTTTATCCTGATATTTTCAGCTGATTAACTCAATTTGGTTAATGACTAATTTTCCCCTTTCACTTGGGCCTTTTGGATCTCTAAATCAATGGGCTTTAGTGGCCCATTTCCTTAATCTTTCTTGCACTTTGTTTGGGCCCAATTTTGTTAGTAGTGAATGAATGTAGTTGGGCCTATTATATAAAAATCTTGGGCTGAACATCTTGGCCCAATATAATGTTAAACCATTGGCTTAAATAGCCTCCCTAACTTGGGCTTCGTTTGTCACAAGACTTGGAAAGTTTCGGCGTTAAGCCTTGTCTTCGTTCCCCTTTCTTTTTACTAACGTCTAGACTTCAAGTGAGTTCACTTATGAATGAATTCTTCTCCCTCATGTATATATAATTTTTAAGCTAAGCACACAGGTGACTCACCTGCTAGCTTCCTAAGTTCCATAAGCATGTCAATGATTTTCTCCGTTTAAGGCCACAGTCTCTAAATAGACTTCCATATAGTGCCCCAATCTAACACTTGAACACTTG